>NC_056731.1:161924994-162054994 GCF_019279795.1 Protopterus annectens
GTACAGAAAGGGAGAGACATTTAATTTTATAACTGGTATTTATACTACTGTCATAATATCAGACCCAGTGTTAAAACATATATACAGTATTTCTTCTTACAATTTACAATATTAAATGCCCTGGTATATGTTTAAGGCTTCTGGATGTTATAAAATAACCTCATAATATTTGTCCCAGACCTATGTGAAAGGTTAATTGTTTTCCAAACTTTTCATTTGCTTTTCTTATTTTGGTAGTAGGACCCTATTTTTACAGTTCTGTTTATTGCCTTCGATGCAGAATAATCGATTGCTGGCAAATCAAACAGATAAACTATGCAGAGTGATTAATCTGTAATAGTTTATTATGATAAGATGCAGCCCATTCCTTTGGTATCACGCTTCACTTAAAACCTCAAGCCTTGTTTTCCTCCCATCCTTATTCAAGACAGATTTGGTATTATTAGTAAGCCAATATTGTACTTAAACTTATTTGAAAATGTTGATATACTTTCACAGCTTTGTCTAAATATTGTATGCTTGTTTACTGTCAAAAAACTATAATGCATGGCAATATTGGCATCTAAATTTCAAAAGCATGTATCTAAGAGAATGAATGAATGAAAGATCTATAAATGTCTTTTTTATCAACATATGCACCAGATCTGAGATTATGGAAATATTTATTCTCACAAACATACATACAGAGATTTGTTCAAACAAATTAATATCACCACTGATAACATTGTACTTTTTTCTGCGCAGCTGTTTATTAAAAGATAATACATAGATGCGTGTGACCAGCTCACATATTTATAGAGCAGTCTGATAAACAAAAGTAAAATCAAAGATTGACACTAAAAGAAGAGAATAACTTGAAGTGCCACTGCATCAAGGTTTTTGTTAAAAAGTGGCTTAAATTGCAGAAACATGAAAATGAATGTTGTGTATTAAATATAATGACAGTTCTATATTGATACCACTACCTTCATCAACTTGGAAACTCCACATGGAAACATACCTTAATTATGGCAGCTCCAAAGGTGACTTGGACCTGGAGATCACATTCAACTTACAGTATCTTTCAAAATGCATAGTTACCCTCAGGTAGTGGCTGCACAAATATCATGCAAGGGAGCATTCTTAAAGAAATCTCGAGAGGTATATTTACTGGCAGAGTGATCTCTAGCTTTAGATGACAATGGTTTGTTGTACTGATGATAACGGATTCCAATACATTTAGAAAGCCCATTTTGTTAGAGTCAGCTTGAAAACACTAGTCACATTTCTTTCTGGGGAATGAAACAAAATGTTGGCAGCCTTTTCTTGAGAATTTTGTTCTGTTGAGATAAAACTCTTATCTGCCTGTACACATCAGTTTAGTGCAATAAATGCCTACCTTCATTTCAGTAATTCAGAAAGAAGACAGAATAACTGGTTAAAAAAAAGTTTCAGCAGCTACCCTGGTTGTGAATGAAGACGTAATTCTCAACGGTACTCTGTCTTTATGAAAAATAGACTTTGAAAGCTAACACATGGAACTTGCAGTTCTGAAATTCTTCCAGCTGATGTAATGACCACCAGAAAGGGAGTCTTCTCAAACACATACTTTTATTCTGCTAAGGCAGACGACTCAAAAGACAGAAACATTAACTTTTCCAATGTAGAGCAGAGAACCAAATGAAATACAAGATCCTTGTAGTGAAAATGTAAAGGAAAGGTACTCTTCAAGAAGGTTTTATAAACTTTCAACAAAGCCAAAGAAAGTATTAGTACCATAATGAAAATCATATATGGCTGTTGATTGCACTTTAACAGAAATATAACTTTAACCCTAAGAAAAGGATATCTATGATGAATAATTAAGAATGATTTTATATATATATATATATATATATGTATGTATGTTTTTCTATCAATACTACGAAAGGCAAAAAATTTGCCATTCACAATACCAAAATAAATCACCGAACCTGGAATTTCGACTCCTACACTATGTCGACCCAAATGATCGACATATTTGAGTCAGCATTGTGACTGAAAATATCACGTGATATACGTATAGGAGCTGATATAAATCAAACTCCTATACGACATATCACGTTTTTGCAGGGGTACAAGTCCCCCTGCACCCCCCCACACCCTCTGATAATAATATATATATATGACAAACCCACTGCCGTAAATAGCACAAGTAACAAAAAACTGAGGGTACTGCTGCTCAATGCCAGATGTCTAAACCTCAAAATGCATGCACTCGAGGCACTCCTCAGTATGGAGAAAATCGATATATGTGCAGTAACAGAAACCTGGTTTAAGGCTCCAGAGAGCACCCCAGCACTACCAGGCTACAACTCATACCATACAATTTGGCCACAAAACCCAGACTGAATTTTAAAAGGCAGGGGAATATCCATATTCATCAAGGATACCCCCACCTCCAAGTTAGAGGCACAGCACGATGCTTCAGAGATCATTCACGTGCAACTAACAACGAGCAAAACTGCTGTTCAAATTAAAGCTTGCTACAAATCACCCACCATGTCCCAGGACCCCCACTCCACATTCCTGGAAACACTGGGAAACATAAAGGTCCTACCAAACACCCTTATATTGGGTGATTTCAATTACCCAAACATTAACTGGGAGAACTACTGAAGTAGGAACTCCCTTACCCAACATTTCCTGGAATTTATAAACTCAAACACCCTGGAACAACTGGTCAACATTCCCACCAGACGTAACAACATATTGGACCTGGTCATCACCAACATGGGCGACTGGTGTTCCACACCGGAGGTCAACCCCTTGATGGTTAGATCTGATCATAAACTAATCACTTTGGATATCCACATTCCACCACCACCCCCAGTCAAAGAAACCACCATGAAAAACTTTTCTAAAGCAAACTTCACGTTACTTAAGACCGAGGTGGAAAGTTTCAAAGCCCCCATGCTAAAGGATAACGCTGTCCAAGCTGCAAAATCCTTAACTAATGCACTCTACAGGCACCTACAAAAATGCATGGATCGTGCTATCCCAAACAAAGCCAAGACTCACTCCTCAAAGAAAAGGAAACCAGTCTGGTGGACCCCTGCCATAAACAAGTTATACAACAGAAGGAGGAAACTATACAGAAAAGAGTAAAATCCCAAGAAGAGATGACATCCCTGATCAGTATCAGCAAGAAACTACATTTCCTCAGAAAATCATCCAAGGTTAGCTTCAAAAGAAAAATTGCCATGGACTCCAAAGATAACCACATGGCATTATTTAGCTATGTCAAGAATCTAAGTGGCAATTCTCAGATCTGCTCGGAGTTAGTGCAGAATGGCACAAAATACACTGAACCAACCGATATAGCTAACATCCTGGCAGACAGGTTCAGTGCAAACTTCACCCTCCTCTCACCCACAAAAGGGCCCATAACTATACCAGAAGAATGTAGTGCCCCTGAAATCACAGACACTCAGGTTAAAACAGCCCTCACCAAAGCCAAAAACACAGCATCACTGGGACCAGACGGTGTCCCAGGCTGCATCCTACATGAGCTCAAAGATGAACTAACCCCTCACCTAAACACACTGTTTAAACTCAGCCTCTCCACAGGCTACATGCCCACAGAGTGGCGCACAGCAACAGTTATTCCACTCCACAAAGCTGGAGCCACAATGGACCCTGGGAACTATTGCCCTATAAGCTTGACTAGATTGGTCTGCAAAGCTATGGAATGCATCACCATGGATCTCATTAACAGAGACATTGAAAACCTCCAAACACTGGACCCTACCCAGTTCAGCTTTGTTAAGGGCAGATCATGCCTCCTAAACCTGGTGGACTTCTTTGAGACAGTTACCAAGGCTATAGACAAGGGGAAAGGTGGTCCACACAGCCTACCTAGACCTCGCAAAGGCCTTCGACACCATTCCCCACTCAAGTATTATAGACAAGCTCACCAGCCTGAACATAAACCCCTATGTCACGAGATGGCTTGCCAACTGGCTCAAGGACAGAACCCACATGGTAAGAGTTGCAGAAGCTAGGTCTGACTCTAAACCGGTTACAAGTGGCATTCCCCAGGGCTCAGTCCTAGGACCCCACCTGTTCGACATATACTTCTCAGAGGTACAGGCAAGCACAGGAGGACTATGGCTGACCAAGTTCACAGACAACTGTTAACTAGGGGCTATAATTGACTCTCCAGCTGACACAGACATCCTCCAAAAGGGTCTCACTGAAACAGATACCTGGTGTCAAAACCATGGCCTCAAGCTAAATGCCAAAAAGTGCATAGTCATCCCCTTTGGAAAAAAACAAAGTACCCACAAACTACCACATAGGTGGTAGCCCCCTAAATATGGAAGACATAATAAGGGACCTGGGGACCCAAGTAGATAGTAACCTCTCCTTTGATAATCACATTGCCAAAGTGGTTAGAAAATCCTTCTATGTGGCCCACCTAATCACAAAAGGGTTTGCATCCAGATCGAAAGAGGTCATTGGGCTCCTCTATGCATCACTCATCAGACCCATCATAGAGTACAATGCCCCATTTGGGATGTACCTTACAAGACACCTGCAACAACTGGAAAGACTACAGAAGTTCCTCACCAAAAGGATCATTGATCTCAAGCAGATGCCCTATGCAGCTCAACTGAAGAAACTCCAGCTGTACTCGGTTGCATACCGCCTACTCAGAGGTGATCTCTGCCTGACATACAAGGCCATGTCCAACCCAGAATTGATGGACATACTCCACCTAAAGAAAACCATATCCCCTTGAGCCACATGCTCCAGGGATCTAAACCTTACCACAACAATAAATAGGATGTGCTGGAGGGATAGATTCCTGTCCCAGAGACTTCCCATGCTCAATAACAAGATTCCAATCTACATTAGGCAGAGCTCCTCGCTAATCCTTTTCAACTGAAACCTTGACGAGTGGATGGGAAACAGAAAGTTTACCCCGGGGATCACTTCAATGGCTCTGCTGGACAGAGACACAGGGGGTGGCGAAAGCCAACACATTCTGGCTAGGCTTATAAATGCCTTCAGGCAGATAGCCTAGTACTTACCTATGAACCTATGAACCTATATTCCGACTCCGAGATCACATTACAGTGGGGATATGGATGAATTTACAATCCCCACTGTACCGCTATCTCCCTACAATTTGTCGAACACACTTATGTGAATGCACTACTGCATTCGCATAAGTGTGCTCAATAACCTCATACACTTAACATTGTGCAAAACGACAATCTGATTTTCAGCAGCATACGTGCCGACAGCTTGTCGTTCGCACAATCTATAGTAAACCTATATATATATATATATATATATATATATATATATATATATATATATATATATATATATATAAAATAATCAACAATAGGGCAATACATGACTCTAAGCCTTTAGCTATGGCCCAAACTGAAAAATTATTCTGGCTGTCCTAAGAGAATAATTAAACAAATTCCTTTGTCTGGTATTTGTTGGGGATGCAGACAAATCAGACCATAGGCCAATAACAAGTTTCTCACAAATTTATACAAATGAAAGTCAATCAAACTGAATTAATTCATTAAATCCACCCAATCAGTTCACGGAAATACACACAACAAAGTTTTAAAATAAAAATCAAATAAACATGACTCATAAAGATAATGTACAAACATACTTAAAATGTATATATATATATATATATATATATATATATATATATATATGGATTTACTTCAGAAGCTCGAAATACTGAAATATCGAATTTCAGTATTTCGAGCCCAGAAAGCCGAATCCTGAGTGAGAACAGCGAAAGTTCAGAAGCGCAAAATTCAAAACCTCGAATATCAGAGGTTTTGAATTTCGCACTTCTGAACTTTTGCTGTGGTTATGTATTCAGGTAAGTGTGCGTGTGTGTGTTAAGGGTTTTGGGCAGGGGCTGTGGTGTGTGTCAGTGTGTTTTGTTGCTGTGATGTGTGTGTGCGAGGAGAATGTAGCTTGTGTGGTGGTGTTTTGTGTGTGTTTCTATGTCGTGCGACCTCGAAATGAGAATATTTAAGTAGGGGGGTGGGGGGCTTGCCCCCCTGCTTTCATGTAGTAGAGAGGTTATGTGTGTGTGGGGAGAATGGTGTGTGTGTGTGTGTGTGTGTGTGTGTGTGTGTGTGTGTGTGTGTGTGTGTGTGTGTGTGTGTGTGTGTGCAGTAGTACTGTGAAATTCAAAATCTCCGGTGTGCGAGATTTTTAATTTCTTGTTTTTGAGTTTTCGTGGTTTTGTGGATTTGGCTTTCTGGGCTCGAAATCCTGAAATTCGATATTTCAGTATTTCGAGCGTGAAGTGAATCCATATATATATATAAATATATATATATATATATATACATATATATATATATATATATATATATATATATATATATATAAAAACACACTCCAAATCTAATTCAGTTGAGGGTGTTAGACGGATTAAGAAAGGCCTCAGGTACAGATGCTATTCCAGAAAATGGGACAACAGCAGGAAAAAACATCCATGTCAGTGCCAAAAATGTGCTTTAAGAATTCTCTTAGTTTTGTGCATTCTGGCTGCCCCAAGAGAGGAATTAAAGAAATTCCTGTGTCTGGTAATTGTTGAGGATGCAAACAAATCAGAGAAAGGCTTTCCCCATGATAGAGCAATATCCATGCTCTGCACTAGCTGAAAGATCATTGACATGCATCAAAACACATCAAATTAAATGATTTGTGAATAAACATGTGTGTGTGTGTGTGTGTGTGTGTGTGTGTGTGTGTGTGTGTGTGTGTGTGTGTGTGTGTGTGTGTGTGTGTGTATGTATGTATATATATATATATATATATATATATATATATATATATATACATACATTCATATATATGGGTTTTTATATAAGATCAATGTGTTTAATCAGCTAAGCAGCTGGTCAGTGGGTGTCTGATATTGGACATTTACCAGGATTAGGAAATATGCCTTTTCCCCATGTTTGAGCAATCTCAGAGTTAGTATATATAACTAGGAGAGGCTGTGGGAGGCACAGCCCCCACATGGAGAAAAAACAATATTTGCCTGTGTTTTTTTTTTTTGCTTTTACATGCACCATAGCTATTTCACAATGCATGTGTAGTTGCTTACTGATCTTGGCTTTTTTAACATAAAGACATCAGTGATTAGCGAGTCAACACTGAGTATATTTAGTGTTTCCTACTAAACCCATATCTATATATTATTAAAAAACAGATGTTGGCAAACCAGGCTGCAACTCAATATATGTGATATGAAAGAATAAAACCACTGCACAAATATAAAACTCCCAACAATCCCTAAGGTGGAACCTAGAATTTTGTATTACAGGATTAATAACAAAATCTAAAAAAAAAAACTGAAATAAATTCTGTTTTAGTTCCACTAGTTAAAATAATGGGCCTAAAAGAGGGTAATTCACCATGTACAATAACTTTATGTCTTTTCTGAATACCAAAAAATCTACTTCATTTAGGAAATTCAACATATAAAAAAATCATACAGCTTAGCATCAATCTGTTCATTATATTAAAGATGTAACAAAGTGTTATCGAACCTACAAAAAAAATCATTTTCATTCACAGAAGTTAGTTCATAAAGTTCACTGTCCAATAAAACAGTTGAAACACTGATGTAGTTTTCACAATTCATAAGTACCATACCATTGCCTTTGCCTGATTCCATAACACAGAGCCCTTGAAAATTTCTGATAATGCTTGTCTTTCCAGAAAGGTCATATTGTAAAACTTGTTAGGCAATGGGGTACTTTAAAATCCCTAATTTCCTTTTTACAGGCCTTCAAAAAGATCTACAAAGTATAATAAAGGGATGGATTAAAAGTGCATCTTTTCTGAAGGCTAAAATGCCCCTTCTCCAAATGAATATCATACAGAATGAAATTCCAATTAAGTTTTCACACAAACAGCTTAAGTTCTTTGACAGTGTTAGTAAGATTTGCTCTGCAGGATGGCACAAAAGATCATAGTTCCTGTAGTTAGACATTGTGGCTTTCTTGCGTCATAGAGCAAGTTCAATAGCTAGCTAATATATGGTACAGGATCTTTCTGATGGTTATTTGGACATGAAAAAGCTCTGGTGAATTATGTTGCTTTACTATCTTGATGTGAGTCTCTTCTGGATGTGGATTGAGACACATCCACCTTTTTCCCGTCCTGAACAGTAGCTGTTTTAAAGGGTCTATATTATGATATCGCACGCTCACAACAGCGAACAACACATAATCGACCCCATGTAAGCGAAAGCTTACAACGTCGAAACCTCAGAACAGTGATTTTTTCCAAGGGAAATTGCACGCTCACAACAGCGAACAACACATAATTGACCCCATTTAAGTGAAAGCTTACATCAAAACCTCAGAACAGCGATTTTTCACTGTTCCGAAATTAAAAAAACAAAAAAACTGTAAAACATTACATAATGCCGGCCCCCACACCCCCCGATGTGAGGAGCTGTGCCCCCCACACCACCCGTACTTAAATATACCAACTCTGAGATCTCACTACAGTGCCAAAAAATGGCAAAGTAGTGAAAGCGGCCAAGCAAATTCTTTCGCAGGGAAAGAATTCACTGAAAAGCCACTTCGCTATTTTGCCTTTTCACACTTTTCGGTTTGATGAAGATGCATTCAACAAACTGCATCTGCGACAGCGTAATAGGGAACCATTCTAAAGATGTGGAAGGCATTATAACCTTGCGCAGTTGGAGTGCTCTGTGCAGTTTAAACCATGTCTCAGTCACTACACAGATGTCAATGCCCTATGGAGTGAGAAGGGATTGTATAGAGTGGAGTTTTTTGTTTAGGCTCCTAACATTGATCAGTAACACCTTCATATTTCTCTTTGCATGTTTTGTTATGCTGGTAGGTTTATCAGGTTGGCATTGCCTAAAAAAGGCACTGTGGGGTGGACAATGTCTTTACCAATAATCAAAACCGTAGAGGAGACAGACACAGTCCATCCTTGGTGAAGCACCATAGTCTGTTGAGCATATCCTCCCAGGCTGATAAATATTGTACCCCCATAAATGACACCAAAAACTAAGCCAATTACTGAAGTCAATACATTTTTGCTCATATTGCAGCATCATCCTTGGAGAAGGCAGAGTGCTGTTCAATGCTAAGGTCACACCTACCTTGGACACATAGTCTGAGAGCTCCATCATTTTCTCTCTTCATATAATCCAGAAAGGTACATCTCAGGTCACTGACACTGGCATGAATGACAGAGTCATACTGGTACTTGTTATTCAAGGACTTGAGTGCTCACATGATCTGATGGATCCTGGCACAAGACAAGCAACTAAATATCATTCTTTAAAAATTCAGTCTCTCTAGTGCTTAATTGTGAGTTAATTATTTAATTGATGTATTTAAGTTATGTATAAAAGGTGTGTGTCTTTTTAATGTTTTTGTACTCTTAGAAGGCTGTGGCTGAAGAGCTAGAGAGATTGAATTTTTATTAAATCTGTTTCTCGTTAACGTGATTTTGCTGCCTATTTCACTGTCCGAGTGGTTTTGTTTTGTTTATTTTTATCTTGTGCTTTTCACCTTGTGGTATTGTGGATTTTATCTATGGCCAGTGATTCGTTGCAGCAATTGCCTCGTTTATTTCGGGAAGGTCCAGCTAGCTTGTTACCATTGACTGATTTACATACTAATCTGTCCATAGAGGATCATTCCATGGAGGCTGGTTCGCAGTCCGCTAGCATGCAATTTTCTAGATCCTGGGAACGTATGCTGGAAGAGGGCAGGAATCGGAGATCCGTTAACCCATTCCAAGGTATTGGTTCACCTGAATCTGTGAAAATGCCTTCTGCTGTTTGTAATAAAGTGGACCTTCTTGAAAAATTATTGATGAAGGAGAATGCAGTGTATTATAATACTTTGGGTTTTAATCACTATCTAGACCTGGACATAACACCGAGGGGTTTAAGGTTTGTAAAAAACCCCACTACTCCTTTTAACAGCAAAGATACTACTGATGTGCAGTTTGAAACCAGGTGGGTTGTAGCAGCACAAAGGTGTGTGAAAGAGTAGCTCCAAATTCTAATCGAAAGGGATGTCATTAAACAGCAGAAACTTAAGGAGGAAATTACTGTTTCATGTTTTACTTTGTCTAGTGAACTTGGGGCTTCTCACTTTCATGAGGTGCTGGTTACACTAAATAATAAATTAGAGGGGGCTTCAGAGAACATTATAAAAAGAAAAATTGATAAACTTAAAAGAGATCTTTGTGACTATGGCTCTGGTGGATCCTTTAAGAAGTTTATCAGAAAAGGAAACTGGGGAGATACTTCCAGTAAACAAAAACAACAGTTGAGTGTTTCTTTTGCCTCCTCATATGTAACCTATAGCACAGGTGAATCAGAAAGTGAAGATGTCGGATATCCTTCTATGCCTCAACCTAAGCAACCAAATTATTGGAAAGAAAAGAACTTTCGGGGCTCTGTGAACCAGCATAATTTTCGTGGAGGAGAAAACAGATATAGTAAAAGAGCATGTTACGATGGTAACAGAGATGGACACATGCAGAAACATAATAACAAAAGGACTCGATATTGATGTTCAATATGTAAGTGATTTGTTAGAACATGCTGTAGTTAGGGATTTTAATGGTATTGTGGTAAATTTATCTAAAATGCAATTATCTGATACTGAACTTTCGGTGTTACAAAAAGGTTTGAAATTTAGTCCCACGGCACTTCCGCGGTGGTATATATTACAAATGGAAATGTTTCTTTTATGTAGAAAGTTATATTTGTTAGATTTTTTTGAGGGTAAAGATGAAAGGGATGAAGAAATGCTATCTGTTTCATCAGATGATGAAAATGAAATGTATTTTTCTTGTAACTCTTCTGTTGATTTTTTGAATGATTTAAATGCATATTGTTTACTCGATACATCACATGTACATTATGAAAATACATTTGTTCCTGCCTTTAAAAATGAGAATATACAACAATTTTCAGTGATGGTAAAATATGCTTGGGAAAGGAATTTAAAGGAATTTCTTTCCAATAGAAATAATATTTGTTACTATCTTAGCAGAAATGAATGGAAATCTTTGCTGGATTTAAGTTCACGACGTGATATAGTTATAAAACCGGCTGACAAGGGTCAGAAAATAGTTGTGCTCCATCATTCGCATTATTTAAGTATGTGTATGGATCACTTGTCAGATGAAAAGGTTTACAAAATGGTAAAAAAATCGGTATATTATAAGGCTATGGAAAATTTCAAGGAACTTTTGTCAAAAAGTTTTAGATTAAGTTCTTTAACAAAACCTGATGTGGAAGTTAAATTTAGGGTGGAGGGCAGCTCCATAGCTAAATTTTATTGTTTACACAAGATTCATAAGAGCATGGAGCTGCCCCCCAGTCGCCCTATGGTAGCAGCAGATAAGTACTTTTTACATGGTATAGGTAAATTATTGCATTCCTATTTTGTTGATTATGTAATGAAATTAGAACCATATATTAAAGGCTCTTTTGATTTTATTAATAAAGTAAAATCAGTTAAATGTGGTAAAGGTTTTTATTGGGTAGTAATTGATGTCAAGAGTCTCTACACTAGTATTTTACAGAATATTAGCATTGAAGCTGTACAATTTTTCTTAGGGGACAATCCTAAGAGTCATTATGATATTGAGTTACTACATTTTTAAGTAATAATGTTTTTGAGTTTAACAAATGTATTTACTATGTTACAAGGCACTGCAATGGGTGCATCATTTGTACCCATGTATGCTTGCCTTGTAATGGGTTTATTTGAAGTTGAATTTATGTATCATATAGATGTTTTTGTTCATAATGTAGCTTTTTATGTTCGTTTTATTGATGATTTAATCTTTTTGTGTAAAATAGGTGAACGTTTTGCAGAGTCTTTTGCCAGGGAACTGAATAATAAGCATTTTGGTTTGATTTTTGATGGGTTACAATTAGGAAAGAAAGTTGTTTTTTAGATCTTGAGTTAGATGGTAGTTCTGGAAATATTACTACTAAAATTCATAGAAAATTCAATGATGCTGCCCATTTTCTTGATAGCAAAAGTTGACACCCTAGGCATATGCTTTATGCTTTACCCTTTAATGAGTTATTACGGGTCAGTAGGTTATGCAGTGACTCAGATGTTTTAAAGCAGGAATTAATACAAACTTGTTTTGTTTTTAAACAAAGGGGGTATAGTAAGGATTTAATACTGCAATCTTTGGAAAAAATTATTTCAGCAGAATCAAGAATATGGATATGAAAGTGTAAATATTCACCGAAGGGGGAATGAGATAGTGAGATGTGGGAGCAGAAAGGTTTATTTTGTAACTAGTTATAATATTTTTAGTGAAAAGGTAGTAGATGTAATTAGATATTATTGGGATGTTCTTTTCAAAGGGAATAATAGTGTAAAAATGTATATAGATACTCTTTGATATTGTATAAAAAGGTAGCAATATTAAGGATATGATTGTGCATAACAACTTTGAGTCCGCTAGTGAAATTATTCAGAGAAGGAGAAGTACTTATGGAAATGTCCCTTGTGGTGGCTGTTCCATATGTGGACATATATTGAATTCTTTTGAAAGAATTAATGGAGTGAAATTTTCTCCAGTTGGTTATTTCACTTGTATTGCAAAAGGGGTGATTTATTCTATTTCTTGTAGTTGTAACTTATTTTATATAGGTGAAACTAAAAGAACTTTTAGGGTAAGGCCACAGGAACACAGCAGAGATGTTAAAAGAAATAATGAGGAAAGTCCTATAGCCTTTCATTTTAATACATTTCATGGAGGGGAATTATGTGATTTAAAAGTATGTGTCCTGGAACAAATTGTTGAACGTGATTAAACTGTTTTGAAGGATAAATTGCATTATAAAGAAACATTTTTTATTTTAAAGTATAATACTTTAGCCCCTAGGGGCATGAACAAAGAATGCAATTGGAAAGCATTCTTGTAATTAATTGTCAGTTAATTATTTAATTGATGTATTTAAGTTATGTATAAAAGGTGTGTGTCTTTTTAGTGTTGTTGTACTCCTAGAAGGCTGTGGCCAAAGCACTAGAGAGATTGGATTTTTATTAAATCTGTTTCTCGTTAACGTGATTTTGCTGCCTATTTAACTGTCTGAGTGCTATTTTTTGTTTATTTTTATGTTGTGCTTTTCACCTTGTGGTATTGTAAATATCATTCTTTCCTTGTTCAGCCTGGTAAGAAGCACAGCTGTATGTCTTACAATGGAGTCACCTATAACAAGAATGTTTGGTTGAGTGGATGCCTGCCTTACGGGTTCAGCATCTGTGACTTTGGGACTCCCTGTGCTATGTGAGGAAGTAGGCTCAATATGCTGAGTGGGCTTTGTGCCTGTGTTGTGTTTTGAAGATCTTTGAGGTTTGGCAAGTTAGTCTTTAGAACCTCAACATATGATGGATTGTGTTTATTTGATGGCCTTGTAGAGGTGTGATATGTGGTACACTGCTGAAAGTTTTGGTGTCTGAGTTTACTGTGTGTGTGTGTGTGTGTGTGTGTGTGTGTGTGTGTGTGTGTGTGTGTGTGTGTGTGTGTGTGTGTGTGTGTATAAGGACAAAGTTTTTAGTCTATCTAAATAAAGAATTTCTTTTAACCTTAGATTATTTTTTCATTATAAAACACTAGGGTCTTTCTGGCTAGAAGAGTTGTTTAGAGCTATATATGCCAAGTGGAGCAATGTGTTCTATGATGGGTAAATAAGGGCACAGTAAAGAGGAATTAGGATGGCTTGGGGGTCTATACAAGAAATACCAGATGGGACAAAAAAGTGTAAGGATTTTCTATCAGTACTGAAAATATACTGATTTAATGACAGTTTTTTGTAAATTTAAGTTCCTAAATCTAAAATCATGGTGTCAGTCTTTACGTGATTTTCATTCAGGTGATACCATGTAGGAGGAATAATTTTACCAGTGTCTTTGCATTTACAGTGAGTTCATGATTAGATCAGCAGTTATTAGGACAATCAAAGCTTTGTTGGAATATTTGTGAATCTGGAGGGAAGCTTAAGATATTCTGCATGTTGTGATCATCAATGGATTTAATTAGACAAAGGTTTTTGCATTACCTATACTTCAGAGAAATGAAAAAATGAAGGTCTAGGCTAGATCCTTGAGAATGCTACTACATACACTTTGCATTTTGGAGGAAGTACCACTTATTCTGAGTATGGTTTATTTGATAGCCAGTTAGTAATCCATTGAAGTACAAAGGGGTTGATGTTTAGCTGGGTTAGTTTATTTATGATACCAGAATAGGTGATAGTATTAAATGCTTTGACTTAGTCCACATAAGCAGTGTGGATAGAAAATCCTTCATCTAGATCTTTGGTGTCTTTTCCAAAGATGTTAACAAGATTAAAAAAGGCACAAATTTACCTTAGCAAAACTGGAATGTGAAGTGTCTAGAGTCTGCAGATCTTGTATGTCCTTCTTGATTTGTTTTACAATAATCCAGTCCATGGCTTTATACATAAGGTCAATGAAACTGATGGACCTAGTGCTACCTGGTTCAGGAGATGCAGTTATAGAGGTGGACAACAGTGGTTTTCTCCATTGCTAAGCTACATATTATTTACAGAAACACTGACTAAAGAAATTTTTAGGAGAGGTTTGGCTGAGTGATGCCTGAAACCTGCAAGTAAGCAGCTGTCTATGGTATTAGGTCCCTTAGAGGTGTTACATTTCTGTTTTGTAGAAGGTGGTTGAGAATGCTCAGCATTGATTACTGGGAACTGACCTGATCTGGTATGGTCAGAATCAAGACTATAGTAGGTGGAGTGAAATTAGAGCTGAATTTATTTGCCAAGATGTTAACTACAGATATTTGGTTGGTGTGAGTAGTCTCATTTGCAATAACTTTGGGGCATAGCTGATTATTATAGTGGAGTTTACATAGCTAGCTAGATAGATAGACAGACAGACAGACAACTAAAAAGGCCTTATAGATCAGCTGTGTGGTATGGAGGGAAGGAATCATGAGGACAGCACAGGTATCTGTGATCTGGTCAGCAGCTCCAGCACTGGAGGGCAATGAGGGAAGGGAGCAGAATGAAGTGAGTGGGCCTACTTGCCTTTCTCTGGGGAAGAGATGGGGATTATGTGCCAGCGACTGTCCTGTCAGTGTTATCAGAGAGCACAGTGGAGTGCATATCAGATCACCGGGAGCAGGACCACACAGCAGGTGACCCTCTACACCACAGAGACAGCCTATAAGGCCTCTTTTTGTTGGTCATGCAAACTCCACAATAATGCTCTGCTAGGTTCCAAACTCATTGTACATGGTGGTGAATGACCCTGTACTTCTCTACTGCGTGACCCTTGTGGGTGAGGACCCAAGATAGGCGCATCACAATAGAGGTGGAGATGTCCACCCCATAGCATCTAGTGGTGGCACAGAGGATTAACAGTCTTCTAAGGACATGGGTTGTGTGTCAATGGTACAGGGTTCAAAACTCCCCTCCCCAATTAACGTTGGGGCTGTTGGTTGGCATAATAGCTTAGATGTTTACCTCACAGACACAAAGTACACAGTTTGATTCTCACCTTTGTGAAATTGGATAGGCTTAAAATGACCCCTAAGAAAGCTAGTCTGGTACTATGAACCTATGAACAGAAGAATAAGCCTGGAACCAACACAGCTGAGGGAAGTGTTAGCATTCTGTCTGCCCACCATTTGTTTTTCTTTCCTTATTAAACCCATTTCTTACTTCTAGTCAAAAAGAGGAAAAAATGGGCCAAATGGGTGCCCGAGGGAAGAAGAGATGATTGTCATCAGGAGGTCAAGGAAAGAAAAATGGCATTTTGGATGTCTTTTTAATATCTTTATTAAATCAACACAGGTTAAACTGAAACATGGGCTCTCATATATTAGAAAAGAAAACAAACCATGATAACAGCTTTCATTATTATTGTCATGCAGTATAAACATACATTTTCTTTTCAATATTTTCCATTTTCTCCAGCATTACATAAATTGTTAAATTCCCACCTTCCCTGAAAACTCACTCGTCTTGTTGAACATCATTCTGCATGTATTTAACAACAAATTCTATTTATTTCTATGTAATTTGGTTCTTCTCTTTTCTAAAGATCCCACATCCAATTATTTTACCTCCTTTACAATATTTAAAACTTCTGCTGTGTTTGGCAAAGGTTTTGATTTCCATTTTCAAGTAAGTTCTCCAGTTCGATCCTCGGCTGGGGTGCCTTCTGTGTGGAGTCTGCATGTCCTCCCTGTGGTCGCGTGGGTTTCCTCCAGGTGCTCTGGTTTCCTCCCACATCCCAAAGACATGCTGTAGGTGGATTGGACACACTAAATTGGCCCTAGGCAGGAGTGCGTGCATGTGTGTGCCTTCTGTGGAAGGTTGGGTGCCGGGCTGGCAACTTGACACTGTAAAACTCCACTGCCAATCATGAGCAGACAGGTGATCCACTGTGGTGACCCCTAAATGGGAAAAGCCGAAAGAAGAAGAAGAAGAAGACTTTTATTGGCAGTGAATAGCATTAAACTTAATAGGGCCTTATTATGCCTAGGCAATTCAGATCCTATATTTCACCTCAAAGGAATAATTTCCTTAGCTACTACCATTTCTTCCACCAAAATTTCTAACAAAGTACTCTGTGGACAATCTTTAAAATCTGCCAACTTGTTATATTCCTCTAACCCATGCCTGTAGGCATACTTAATCTTTTTCTTAGTATTCCTGAAATCTTTACTACTTTGGTTAAGTTTTGCTTTCTGGCACAAGAGGGAACAATATTTTATACAAGGCTATGAGCTTATGTTTCTTGTTCTCTAACTTGTTGACTCTATTACCTCACCAGACTAGATGTTTTATATAGTTTTTGTTTTGCTTATGATAGAATGAGGCAGTTTTCTATTTTCAGTGATTTAATGGATCATATAATTCCTTAATTAGGGTTTAGTGTAATTGTTCAGGGATTCATGGTGATGGGATCATTTATGATTTTCAAAAAGGTTAATAAAATTTAATGTTGTTTTTTGCCAAAATCACTGAATGTAGTTGGATTACTGGGACTCAAAAGGCTGGTCCTGAAACAGACTGTGTTGTTAAATGGTCTGATTTAGCTAGGGAAGGGAATACATGTGGATTGAGCAGAGGACAAGGAAGCTAACTGAGGTATGGTCAGGGAGGTTTGTGCTTCTAATAGGGAGCCTAACTTCCTGGTCCAGGTATCTGGAGATGATGTGAAAAAAGACCTGAGCATACCAACTGTTGGAAGTGTAGCAGGATCAGCTGATATTTAGTTATATGAAATCCCCCAAAAAATGATAATTAGTGTGGCTTCCAGTTAGGGGAGCATGTTTAGGTATGTGATATGTTAAACTGGGGACATAGAAATCAACCTTTAATTGCCAATAAAGTACACATTTTCTTATGCTGAGAGTGATTTGGGCCTGTCATAAATCAAGTAATCCACAAAATGAAGCAGCTTTTCCCTCTGATCTCTGAGGAAGTGATTTTTAAAACAAAAACGTGTGGTGGAGCATTAATGTGCTGTGTTTCTGTGGAATAAAGTGGACTGAAGTGTGCTGAGCCATCTGTGAGTTTTTTTCACAATTTTCAAAGCTTGCCCTGCTCAAGGCTTTATTCTTTTGCCTGAAAAGCTGCTGAATTTTGTGGATTACAAGTTTTATTTGGAAGCTGCTGTGAATTTTGGTTTTGTCTGTCATAAATCAAGGTTAAGGTAAATTGAGATGAAATTTATAGGTATGATGTCTCCAACAAATATAGATATGCTCTCCTGCTGTTAGTGGTCTTGAAAAAGTGAGTGGGATGAACCCCTGAACAGGAGGAGTGCTTTCTGTAAATCAGAACCAAGTTTCAGCAGTTATGCTGATATGTAATGCCCTCCAGGTAAAGGGACGTTTCTAAGTCAGACATTTTGGTTTGAGGCTTCCTGTATTGAGCAGAGCCACCTGCCACCTGGCAGGCAGTAATTTGTCAGATTACAATGTTTAGGAATTTCACTTTGCCTAAGAAAGATACTTTGAGGGTGGAAAAGGTTTTTGCCAGTATAAGAAAGTCTTCAAAGTAACGCTGTGTCACATCCTTGGTGAAGCAGGAAGATCTGTGCATCATATTTTACCAGGATTTCACAAAGTGGATCACACTAGAGTGACAGCATTTATGTAGCCTTTCAGTGGCACCTAAGATGGTTGACTTGTATTGAGGCATCATCCTAGACAAGGTCAGAATACTACTCAACACAAGAGTATTCCCAATCTTAAGGTGTTAACATGAAAGTTTCATGATAATTTTACACATCTCCTGCAAGGAGGACTGTCTGAGATTGTTCACTATAACATGATCAATGATAACCCTAATCCATTGGTCATCCTGTCGTTTGTCAGACAAGTGATTGCAGTGTTTCAGAAAATGGAATCAGAGGTAATTAGAACAATTATATTATTATAATTATTATTACTATTATTATATATTTTAGCTGTAGGTTGTGTCTTAACAGCAATACCTTTTGTAACCACAGTAATTCCCTATAACAATATGTGCCGATGTGATGGTAGCATGGATGTTGGGGTATCTATCTAAGTAGTGGGGTTTCATAAATCTGAGTCTATGAGTGGTCCCATCATGTGTCTTGGGAGTCCCTGGCATTCTATTCTTTTTATATCATTTATATCATTTTGCCACCAAGACAACTGACCATCAAGCCTTCCTCCAACCATAAATTACATTATCTAAAGGAAGCATCCAGGCAGCCATAATGGCTTTTTTTGTACCCTCGCTGGCATTCTAAGCAATTGCAGCTTTTTTCTTTTATGGTCTAACTCTGCCCCTGGTCTGCACATGTGTATTCCAACAAAAGTGCCACCAGGGGCTACCGTCACTAACTTGAGAAATCATGATGCCCATTTTCTTCCCAGCACTGGCTCCCTGCATAATGATGGACCTCTGGTCTCCAGTTAAAACCATGTCATCACATTAGGGGAGTGAGCCAGACAAGAACCACTGTCTCTTGTCACCAGGATGAGCATGCCCCATCTTTCCTGCTTGCATCATCAAATGCCTGAGATGCTAGTCAAACTCAGGTTGCTTGGATTGTAGTCAGAGCTTCATCCCTTCTCCCCATTGGCACAGGCTACTTTGGCAGATGTTTTCTTGCCTACGCCATCATACATATACTTATGATTACTAACAGGATATGAGAGCAGGATGACACCACTTCCTGTATGTAAATGCATCTCTCACAGGTGAATTTTCTGCTAGGAAATAAGACTAGACTGTTGGTAAACATGAGGTAGTTAGTTGCAGTGGCATGGGGAAATATGGAAAGACATGGGAGATGAGGGTGGCTGAGGAAACAGAATTAATAGTCTGCGGCTCCAAAGTTGGCAGATGCATAAGTATTGCGAGATACTGATGGAAAAGTCTAGATGTGGTGATAGTAGATTGGTCATATGGGCTGAACTAGATACAGCAGTAAACTGTAACTAGGTTTAATGCCATTGCTAAGCGCTTGCACTGACAAGTGGACCAAACAGTGAGGGGATTGTGGTGCTACATGAAATTAATACAGCAAGTATGAGACCGATATAACTAAACTGCAGATATGAGATAACTCTAGATTTGCATATATGGACAGAACCAATGCAAACATTTCTGGAATGCTGTACACATGACATGACGAGAGCCAGTCCATGATCTTGAAAAAGAAGATGGGTTGCTGCTCGCTGATAATGTCACCCTGTCTTGGAAGTGGGGCTCAGTTTTGGTAGAAAACAAGAATGAAAAGTGTAAATGCTGACGAGTTGTATGTCGCTTGTGCAAAAAGTCACAGTATGTACTTTAAAAGTTGCTGCGTATCTGCAGTGAACTGTGTAAATCTTAAAAAGATATAAAGGACTGCATTTTTTTTCTTGGTTCTGATATCCCTCTATTTCATTTCTCCTTGTAACTAAACCTTGATTTGCTGAAATTATGAAGCTAGCTAACAGACTCAATGGCACAGATAGATGGGGCCTCTCTTATGACCCAAGTGACTGGGGTTTGATTTGCAGCTCCAACACTGGAGAAGCCAGGCAGGGTGGGAGGGACTGAAGGCTTGCTCACCTCTTGCAGGGGTGGGAATGGTTTGTTCGTACTCAGACACACAGTGGATGCTGTAATCTTTCTAGCAAGAAAAGGGAGCCATTTGAATGGAACAACCTTTACAGAAGTAACAGAATGTCCCCCATAGATGGCCTAATGTAAGCCCCTTCCCAGTGCCTAGCTAGGTTTGTGTACTTAAGGTCAGAGATAAAAATGAAACAAGTGTGAACCACCCGTAATGGCTGCCTAAATGATGTCTCCTCCTGGTCAACCCTTACCCCAGTCAAGGAGAACAAATCAGTCAGTTTGGCAGGAAGATGCTGATGGTCACCAACATGCAGCAGAGGAAAAAGCTACCAAAAAGTTTTTAGCCTGTTCAGAGCAGAGAATGAAGGCAGTCTGGTGCTACAGCATGATTAGCCATTCACAGAGGGGCTGCTACTGGGACATCTGTACTTGTGAATATTTGTTTTCACATAACTCATACGAGTGATGAGGAAAACTAAATAAGCAGTTTTTACTACTTAAACTTATTGTTATTTTTCACTAAATATAAGAGCTGCAGTAGATTATTTACAATAGTATTGCATATGTGCCTGAGCACACATGTATATACGGATTCACTTCAGAAGACTGAAAACCCACAATCTCTATTCCCATAAGTCTGACACCCAAAATCCTGAAAATTCAAAACTCCTGAATCCCAAAAGAATTAAAACACACAGGATACAAACACTGACTATAGACAAGACAAAGCATATTACTTTCCACCAAGTATGAGCAGGGGGGAAAGCCATCCTGCACCCCCCCATGTGCACTCCACAGACAAAAATGGCGAATGTACCATTACATGTTTCATGACTACATGTTGTAACTTTAGTGATGTTCCCTTCTAACTTGCTATTACTACAACATAAATCATGTTAGTGTAGCTTAGTGAATCTCAGAGTTGATATATTTAAGTAGCACTTGGTGTCGGGGGCACACATGGGGGGTGCAGGGGGGCTTGCTCCCTATTCATACTTGGTGAAAAGTAATACCCTTTGTCTTGTCTTTGTTTCTGTGTGGCCTTGTAGTGGAATATAGTCAGTGTTTGTATCCTGTGTGTTTTCAGTCTTTTGGGAGTCAGGATTTTGAATTTTCAGGATTTTGGGTGTCAATCTTAGGGATTCGAGATTGTGGGTTTTCAGTCTTCTGAAGTGAATCCATATATACACACACACACACACACACACACACACACACACACACCTACGTGCATACATATAAATAACTGAAAATAAAGAAAATCTTTTGCAAAATGATTCAATAATTAAAATATAGCAGTGTGATTATAGCTGTCCCACTGAAATCTTTAAGCAAACTGTAAATATACTTGTGCTGTATAACACATGTGAAATGGACGCTAGCACTCTGAGTGACTGATGATACTTATGTATGGAGATGGAGATGAATCTGGTGAGAGAAATTAAGGGTTTCTTACTACAACATCATAACAAAATAATTTCATAAAAATGCTAA
Source organism: Protopterus annectens (assembly GCF_019279795.1). Taxonomy (NCBI): domain Eukaryota; kingdom Metazoa; phylum Chordata; order Ceratodontiformes; family Protopteridae; genus Protopterus; species Protopterus annectens. The sequence goes on from NC_056731.1 coordinate 161,946,644, forward strand.
TACGCAAAATATACTACCGAAGTTAACCTGTACCCTGTGCATTAAAATCTATATGTGTGCCAATAACAGTCTTCCATCTTAATTGTGCCAGTTATACAAAATGAATACTGACATTTTATAGAGCTGATGACTATCTGTGAGAAAAATAGTAAAGAGACAAGTGAAAGAAACGAAGGGACATATATTATATATGATGCAGCAATATGTTTTCATTTACGAGAATTATTTGTCCTGTTGCATTAAGAATTAGAGATATCTTTTCATTAATGTTAAGTATTCATATGCAAAAATCATAAAAAGCGTCACATTGATTGTCATTCAGACTACAGGGCAAACTCAAAAATTAGACATGAATTGTGACATTGATATGAATTAGGCTTAGCTATACTGTTGGTGCAGTTAAATGTTCATAGTCACATCATGAATTAAACTCAAATAAAATATTTGTTTTCCTTTTAATGTCCATAGATAAACAAAAAAGCTGAAATAAGGACAAACATATTTTAATAAACTGATCATCAAGCTACAGCAATGCATTTATAGTTTCTACATTAAAATATTTACATTTTTTATTAACATACTTGAATTTCAGATTTGCCAATGATCCAAATGGTTGTTGAAAATTTATAGCAAAGGTAGCAATGAGCGATGAGTTAAGTTCAAAAATAACTTAGACCACAAACATGAAGGAGACAATTAACAACACAAATCTATCAGCAATTGGCAAAATTGTAAAATATCTAATGTAAAATTTATAAATTACCATCAAAATGTAAATGCATGCTACACAAAGCTGAAAATATAAAAAACATTCACTGCCAACAAAATATAAATGTATGCCCTGTTTAAGTTGTCATCTAAAAAAGCTAATTTCCTCAAATAAAAATGTGGGAGGTTGTTCACTTGTTTTATGTACAATTTTGAGATACTGTGCCTTTAAAAAGCAATTTTACATCTCTAGCGACACACACACACACACACACACACACACACACACACACACACACACACACACACACACACACACACACACACACATTGCTGCCTTACAGAGACTGGATCTCTGGTTTGATTCCAGGGGAGTGGCATTTTTTTTGGCTGTTGTTTGTTCTCCTTTTGTGGTCTTTTTTCTTTGCTGGTCTTCATGGCTATTCTACTGGTGGACATAGCTATAACTCGTAAGTTTTCACCACCCAAGCTTCAACTTGCAGACGATCAGAGTTCCTCCATAGGAAATCACTGTTGTGTGCCAGAAGTGATTGCTTTTGGAGGGGATTTTCCTCCTTTTTTGAGTAAGTCCAACCTCAGAGTTGATGTATATATATATATATATATATATATATATATATATATATATATACATGTGTGTGTGCGTGTGTATGTATATATATATATATATATATATATATATATATATATAAAATATATATCTGTGTGTGTGTGTGTGTGTATGTACGTAGATATGGATAGACAGACAGATAGATAGATACACACAGAAACTTGCATACATACACATGCACACATTTATCCTGCTTGATTTCTTGATGGAGAAGATTGGACCAATAATCCCAAAACAGAGGCACCAAAACAGACAGTTAAGTAACATCATGCAGCAATGCCAGGTCTGTTTGTAACAATCTAGAAGAACAGTAAAGAAATCATTTAGCTTTGCATTTACTATCAAAACTGTAACATACAGAGCACCCAGCATGGCCTACAAATACCTCACATTCGACACATAATGCTGTACTAGTTCTGATTTTGGTAATTTAATCTGCTTCATCAAACCTTCAGACTACAGTATCATTCTCACTAGCGCTTGCAGCAAAGTATTCAGTATACCGGGACTGTGTGATCACTGAGAAAATTCTTACGTCTGTCTGACATGGGAGCCAGGTAAGCCTATAAATACTCAAATCAGAATTAAAGGGACACTAGTTTCTATTACAGAAGAAGTATTATAAGTGGAACTCATCTGAGGACTATTTCAGTTTGGTAGGATCAATTTTATCCGGGTGATTGTGTGTGGCAACTTGATAACACACACTGAATTTCAACTTGGACTGTATACAGCTAGCATATATGGCCCAAAATGGAATGTATTTTGAATTTGTTTTTGAAGGTACTGTTCTTAAAGACTTTAACTCTTCTCACATTATATATGAAAACAGTTAGAGGAAGTATATTTGACCTGCAGCCATATTGTTTATTATTATACACACACACAAAAAAAAAAAAATTCATGGAGGCATTAACGTTTGTGAGTCAGAAGACAATTAGTCGTTTGAACACATTGTGATATTAGATGGGACTTCCACTAAAAGCCATTAAATAACCTAACCATTGCAGCACTTCAACAAAGGTCTTAACTTTCAATTTTTCATATTAATTAGAATAAATCTTATAACAGCAGTAAATAGTTTTATTTTTTCTCAGTTTCTGTAATGGGAGAGAGTAACCAAAAATAGTTGTTGTTTGTCTTTCGGCTTTTCCCGTTTAGGGGTCGCCATAGCGGAACTCCGGTCCGCTAATAATTGGCAGTTGGTTTTTATGGTGTCGAGTTGCCAGCCCGACTCCCAACTTCAATGAAGGCACGCCCATTCAGGCATGTCTTTCGGAACGCCACTAAAAGTATGATTTATTTGGCTTCAGTTTTTGTGTAAAGCACAAACTAGAAGTCTGAGATTATGTAATGCTCATTCTGAGAACAATATGGCTACTGTTGTCACTGAAAAATAGTTGTTTTGGAGGTTCTTGTAAACATAGGTATAGATGCGTCTACTAGACTAGTACTTTTATTTCAGAAAGATTGCATTAGTGGGGGAATGGTGAGCAACATCTGACTACATGACTTGAATATTAACAATTTGGACTGGAGATAATAAAACAATGAGCATATTGTTTCTTAACAAAAACAGAGACTAGGCAGTAAACTCCTAGAGCCAGCAAGAATGTATTTCTGATTGCAGCTGGAGAGAAGGACAACAGCAGTGTTACTTTCAGAAAATGTATCATCTCATCAGACCTGTTGATTTGTTGGTGGGAAAGGATATCAGACTACCTGGGATTATATTTGTGTTCATAATATGGGTAGTAGGGTAGGTATGTAGGTAGGCCATATACCTTAAGAGGAATAATAACACTTTAGATATGTTTATAGGCTCTTTAAATATTTTAGTATGCAGTAGATGTGTACCTTGTATACTGAATGTGCTCACCAATATCTTTCAATCTGCATATATTCAAATGAGATATATATTCAAATGAGTTCTATTGCATTTGCACATTTGATAACCAGTGGCTAAATGCATCCTGTTTATATTCCTGATTTTGGCCAGTTATTCATGTTTTCCAGACTCAAAAAATGTGACTTAGCATCAGCTAGAAATCACTTCTAAACAGTAACCTTGTTAGTCAGTACTATTTCGGTCAGTACAGCAGTTTCATAGCCTTTCCTTCCACTTCACTGTGAGTGTCTTATAGCTTAACATGACATAACACGCTTCCACTGTATTTAAAATCGAATGTTTCAGCTGTAATTATGAGCTGCTTATTGTCGTACTGTTGCACTGATATATATACCGGTGACAGCTTTGTTTGAGAAGTTGAGTCTGTATCTCAAATTTTATTTTGCATACCCCAATGCCTGCTAAGTATCAATCCACAAGGCATCGAATTAGCCCATTTGTTTTTTTATGAAGTAATAGCCAAGCACAGGGCAGCAATCAAGTTTTTTTCCTGCTATTTTCATCCCCTATAGCTCCTAACTCCCAGGCAGTCTCCCTCAAGCTCCACTAAGTTATCTACTTCAGGAAGAATCTGTGCCTCCAAACACGTTATTTCCCTGGTCTGCCTCTATGCAATGCACCTGCATGGCAGCGTGTGCTCAGTAGAATCATGCTCCATGGGTGTAATACCTAGTGCTCCCTGTAGCACTGTCATCCAAGCTACAAGCCAGAGTCAGTACCCTGCCCCCCCCCCCCCAATGGGTGAGCCAACAGTGGTCATTCACTTCCATTCTCCCCAACCCACACATTGCAACTCTCGAATCTATAGTCAAACACATGACTTCACCCTTCTCTGCCAAAGGGGTAGGTTATGTCAAGTATTATTATTTTTTACATTTTATTTTGTTTTTATGTATACATTCACTATGTACTGCCACACTACAAAATAAGGCCTTCAGAAGTTGGCCTACAGTTCACAATTTCATAATTAGATGGGGAGAGAACTCAAGCAGATTGGTTATATCACAGTACAAACCCTGCCCAAATGCTGCTACTGCTTGATTGAAAGGCAGGGACAGTCCTGTGCCAAATACAATACCGTATTATAATAGCTTTAAAAGTTTTTGTTTCTTAAAAGCAGAAGAATCTTTTCCTATATGGCAGAAGAAAGTTGATTAATAACAAAAATGAAAACAAAAGCAAAATCATTAAATGGGTTTAGTATTGTTTCTGGTTCATTACCAATCTTATTTTTTTTCTTTGCAAAATTTGCTGTTTTCTTTTAAAGCATTAATACTTCTTTCCCTTCAGATTGTTGCTTATCTATAATACACTTTTCCCTTTGTTGTACTCTCTCTGTCCTCCTATATAACTCTGGTAAATGAATCTTATATATCATTTATTTTTATGAAGGCAACTGCATGCTGTTTCGATTCCACTTTTGAAATTACATACATAACGGCAAAAAACAGATCTGCAGCTACTTTACAACATGTAAAAAGTCTGACACCCCTTAATCCCTGTATTTTGCAGTGTTGTTGTTTGTCTTTCGGCTTTTTCCCGGTAAGGGGTCGCCACAGCGAAACTCCGGTCCGCTAATGATCGGCAGTAGATTTTTTTTTATGAAATGCCGAGGTGCCAGCTTGACGCCCAACCTTCAACAAAGGCATGCCAATTTACGCATGCATGTCTTTTGAATGCTACCCAACTGCGGGGAGGACATGCAGACTCCACACAGAAGGCACTCCCAAGCGAAGTCGAGAATCGAACGGGAGAACCTCTTGCTGTGAGGTAACAATGCTACCGCCGTACCACCGCGGCGTACATGTATAAAATACTGGGCGGTGGTTCACAGATTGCATAGCTAGTGGCATTTGGGGGGTGACCATCCCACTTTACATGCTGCAACAGATGATGGAGATGTAGTGCCATTTTGTAAATGGACTTTTTCTGTAATGTATACTAAAACTGCATCTGCGTCTATATCTGTTACAGCACTTGGGGGAGCAACCACCTTCCAATTTGAGTTATTCATTTATATATTACTGTGCAGTGTTAATGGACTGTAGAGTCAGTGAGGAGGTTAAAGAATAACAGATGTAAATGCAGATGCATTTTTATATATCACCTTTAGACAGAGATGCATTTTTATTGTAATGGGCCACCCCTCAACCCCTCACCATTATTTCAACCCACATGTAAGGAATTGTAGAACTAGTTGAGAGATTGAGGACTAGCAGTCTTCCTTACATGCTAGCACAAGTGAAATTGGGAGTAATTAACTGTAACAAAATTGTTTGTCTTTTCGGCTTTTCCCAGTTAGGGGTCGCCACAGTGGAACTCTGGTCCGCTAATGATTGGCAGTAGATTTTCATGGTGCCGAGTTGCCAGCCTGATGCCCAACCTTCAGCAAAGGCAAGCCCATTCACGTATGTCTTTCGGAGGCCACTCGACCAGTGTTAAATGGATCTACTGTGAGGCATTAAAAGTATATTGTGACTTCAAGTGCCATTTCTAAATATTCACTTCATGGCGGCATTTATTTTGTAAATTAGTTATTTTGGTAGTTAATTGCTGACATTATTTATTTATTTATTTATGTATTTTAGTCATCCTGTAAGTACCTGTCATATGCAGCTGTCACTGTGTTAGTTATCTCTAACCACTTCTACACATATACAAAACAGAGATTTGGTGCTGAACTGCAATACACCCAAAGAGTGACCATGTCAGAAAAACATATACAAAGAGAATGATAAATATGTCAATAACAAGTAATTTATCAAGTCTGCATCTGATATGTGCATTAAAGAGAATGCAACCTCTAAAAGAAAATAGCTTCGAAAACAAAATGAGAAAAAAAAAATAGTCTTTCATAGGTAGGTATTAGGCTATCTGCCCGAAGGTATTTATAAGCCTAGCCAGAATTTGTTAGCATTCGCCGCCCCCTTAGATTAGTTCCCTGTGCCGCTGTCCAGCAGAGCCACTGAAGTGATCCCCGGGGTAAACTTTCTGTTTCCCATCTACTCGTCAAGGTTTCTTTTGAAGAGTGTTAGCAAGGAGCTCTGCCTAATGTAGATTGGAATCTTGTTCCAAAGCATGGGAAGTCTCTGGGACAGGAATCTATCCCTCCAGCACATCCTATTTATTGTTGCGGTGAGGTTTAGATCCCTTCATTTAAGAAATAAATCACAGCTGGCCCATGGTCGGGGTAGTTATGATTCAGAGTGCTAGCCAGGATACAGAAAGATTGAGCATCTACTGTCCACCATCCTGGGGAACCATATTAGGACATGTTGAGATCAGAAGCCAGTTGATGTCTGAACTCATGGGACTGACAGCAGAAATGTGATTTATGAGATTTGACATCAATGAACTCTTCCACCTTAGCACAAAAAAAGTCTTACTACTACTAGACAGCACATCTCTGCAGCACCTTTTGTGTGCTAAATTCAGGGACCATTGTCCCTTGTGGACTTGTCCAGAATCCAGGCTGCAAATCCTCTGTTGATGTGTGTGCGCGTGTGAGTGTGTGTATGTGTGTTTGTGTGTCTTGGGTAAGGCTGGCATCTAATGTTGAACATCCAAGAGAACTCCAGGAGAGGCTGACACATTCTATAAATAATTAACTAACAAAGGAAACCCTGAAGAAAAAAGGAAAAAGAAAGCAAGCAAGGAAGAAAGAACAGAAAGAAATACAAGTAAATACTAAACTAAAACAAAAGTTAAATCCTGATTGAAGAAGCATTGAAGAGGAAAAAGAAAGAAAGAAACGGGGAAATAAGGGAGGTATGAAGGCAGGCAGATAAATAAATCCCAAATGGTATTTCACCCACTCATTATGTTGAATATATAACAAGTTCTAAACATGCAGATGCCGCTGAAATGAGACAATAATACCAATATTACCATATTCTCAGCTATATATACCAGTATGCATGATACTGCTGCAAGCATTGTCAAAGGTCATAAAAAATGCAATGACTATAAAAGGCTGACAAACCTTCTGTGACCAATGTTCCCATGTACCACTGTCACTAACGACAAACTCAAAGATGGTCTCTTCTCCTTTTATAAAAGGAAGCTCTAATTTTGAAGAATGATTCTTTAAGAAAGTTTCCATTTTAGCTCTGTCTTCCAGTTCTAGAAGAGCACCTGCAGACCACATTATGGCAAAGACAAATAAACGGGCTAGATGTTCCTGGCTGAGCTGTTTATCATGTTCTGCATACAAAAGGCCCTGTAAAAAGCAAAAAAGTAAACATATGATCCTGCTCTGCCAAGGTATTAGTACAATATTAGCATTTAGCTCATGTATATGTACATACCTGTAAGAGGTCAATAGCTTGTTTTATGTACATGCATTCTAGAATCTGCATCTTTGGTATCACAGCAGTAAACAGAAAGTTTATCAAGTCCTAAAAGATAAACAAACACAAGAATTAAACAGAATATTCAGTTTGGTACATAATCGGTGAGACACAGAGAAATGTAACCTTGATATAAGCATTTCAATTTAGGGTATATTGAGGTAGACACAAGCACAGGTCCTCTCTACCACTGAAACATGATGATTCCTTTTCAAGTATATCAGCAAATACTACATTGTTATTGTCTCACCATGTCAAATACAAGGCAGAAGGATTCTTGGCCAATGAAATGACAGCTATGCAATTCATAAACGTAATTATCATCCCACTCTAAGCTACCACTGGAGAGTACATTACTGTATACTGATAGGAAGCCTGATATTCCATAGATTTAAATGGCATACTAAGAACTTCAGAGTTCCATGACAATTGCATAGAAGTGGTACCCCTACATGATGGCACACACATTACTACTGTATGTGCACCCTGCATATTATTAGTACAAGTATGATCAAGGAGCAGAGGCACAGATGATAGAAAGCCCAACAACAAAACCTATGAAGAGCAACGGGGCAGTTTGCAGAGCAGGGACATATGCAGCACAGTCTGCGCACCATGCAAAGTAACAAGGCTGTGTCTGCAAAGCTCAGCAAGGGAACAACAGCCTGAGCACCCTGCAGAATAAAGGGCAGAATACAAGGAGAGGGCAGGGGCATAAACGCCTGTGCACTCGCATAGTAACAGGATAGTTTGTAGGGAGGAGGAGTAGGGGAAATCCCAGCATGTACAACATTTAGAGTTACAGGACAATATGCATTGTTCAGAAAGGAGCATAAAGAGTCAAGGATACACAGTATCACAGCCTGTGTATCAATTTGCCACATGAGGGATTGGTATAAAGTGGGGATAGGGGAATCCCAGCATATGCACCCTTTAGATTAGTGGACAGTACGCATTGTTTGGAAAGGAGAATACATTCAAGGATACACAGTATTACCGCCTGCGTACCAAGCAGACTAACAGGGCAATTTTGAATTTTACAACCACCCAATTTCAATAATAAAAACAATGGGTTTACCTTCCATCTTGTTTCTACTGATATAATTAAAAACTCCTTAAAAAACTAAATCTACCACCTTAGCCGCTGACAAATTGCCACATGAATTTCTGAAAATAGCTGCTGATGCCATTGCATACCTTGTATCATTTCTTATCAACTGTTCAATATATGAAAATCTAGTCCCTGACATCTGGAAAATTTCTGAAATTATTACACTTCACAAAGGGGGGGGGATCAAAAGAGTTAACAAACGATAGACCTATAGCAATACTCTCATCTCTGTCCAAAATACTGAAGAGGTGTATATACACTCCAATTATAGATTACCTTATGACCCACAACCTTCTTACAAACACCCAACATGGCTTCAGGCCCTACCACAGCACCACAACAGCCCTATTGTCTTTTACTCACATAATGAACAACCATAGATATAATGGCAACTATGTCTCTGCTATCTTCCTTGACCTCTCCAAGGCATTTGATGTGGTTAACCACAACAAACTCATTAACTCCCTCTCTGAACTGAATCTTAGCAAATCCACCATTGCCTGGTTTAAAAGTTATTTATCCAATAGACAGCAAGCAGTACAGTGGAGGCAAGAACTCTTCTTTATTACCAGTCACCCCGTCTGTTCCCCAAGGCTCCATCCGTGGCCCTTTACTTTTCTCTAACTTCACAAACAACCTCCATACATCTACTCTATACACCTCTGTCATCCAATATGCTGATGACTCAGCACTAATCTGTTCCTCTCCTTCTCTCCAAGAACTGCAGTTACAAACACAGGCTTCTTTCCTTTCTGTAGAAGAATGGCTTACCAACTCTCAGCTAATACTAAACCCCAGTAAAACCAAACTTCTCATATTCCAGCCCACTACTCACACCACTCCCATATCCATGTTCACTATAATTTCTAACAACAAAACAAGTATCTCTCCTTTCACTCACACCATGCATCTAGGAGTTGAAATAGACTGTAACATGAAATTTGACACTCACATTTCACTGCCCGTAAAGAAAGTACACAAAAAACTAGGGGGACTATATAGAAACAAACAATTCCTCACTGGCAGCACCAGATCAAAAATAGCACAGACACATCTCATACCTACACTTCTATATGCCTCCCCAATCCTCACCAATCTTAGAAAATCAGATATAACATATATAATATATAAAGCTGAGGCCTGCTATAACAAAACTGCGAAGTTCACTACCAATTGCTCACAACTCACACACCACTGCTCAGCCATTAAAACAACTCAGCTGGCTTGAACTTCCCCATCTTCTCCTTTACCACCAACTTATACTAACCCATAAAATTCTTTACAACCCCAAAAAAAACCCGGCATTACAAAACCTAATACATGTCTACTCCAGTACTAGGGTCCTACGCTCCAGTAGCAAACCTCTCCTTCAAGTCACTAAAGCCAGCAACTCTGCGTGTGTCTCCCTTTACTCAAACTTTATAACCAAAAAATGGAACACTCTGCCCACTCACATATCAGCCACTACATCCTTAACTCAGTTTAAAAAATCCCTAAAAATGCACCTACAAGACAATTGGATTTGTAACTGTGACACCCCAGGCTAGTCATCTTCTGCTTACTCACTAAGGGTAGTTTCTCCCCCTTATCTACAGACAGTACATCTCTCTTTATTTTAAAGTATAGCTTCTTCTTACATCTCACTTCCTCTCAACAGTTCCTTCTGTTCTAAGTATAGACACTTGTAGTATACATCATATTATTATAGTACTGTATCTTACAGATGTTAATCAATTGTACAGCTTAAGGTGTTTCCAACTTTTTTTCTGTATAGTGTTTTTATTTCATCTTACAATAGTTGTACATGTTAAAACATTATTATCCTAATATGATTAGATGTGAAATGTTATAGGGCTATGCTTCTGTACCTGTGAAATTGTACTTTACTAATCTGTGTTACATGTGAAGCACTTCTCCCCACGCCTCCGCTGAAAAAGGACTTCTGTCTAGTTGGACATTCCCAATAAACAAATGCAAAATAAAATCAATAAATAAATAAATTTACCACATGAGGGACTTTGTGTACTATTTACAATATAGTTTAACCTGTGTATACTTGCTAGACCTCTCAATTGTCCCTGATTTTTAGTGACATCCCTAATTTTGACTCATATTTTAGCTCTGTCTCTCTTAATCCTCCTTAAAACTGTTGACTTTTGACGAAAAGTTGGTGAATCACACTTACTAAATAATGACAACAATTAAAATGATAGACTCCTTTTACTTCAGAAAATGTATATTGATTCACATCTCTTATTCTGTCAATATCTCAGCTTAATACTACTAATATTTTAATAGTGTCCTTGATTGTCCCTGATTCATGTGAGATTTCTCCCGGACTGGTTGAGAGCTATAGCACTTGCATTTGTTCCCCTATCCTGCAGTGGGCACACACACTTGTTTGATTTACCATTGAGGTGTGACAAACAAAATGCTGTCCATGTAGTACATACAGAATAAGATAGAACCAAGCCCTATAACACACTATAATACATACATTTAAGTGCTAGGGATGCAGGGTTTATGTCCCTTTGTACTTGATTTTTTTTCACTTATATCTTTTTTAACATACGATCCTTGGTGTCTAGTGGTGGTGCAGAGGGCTAATATCCTCTGTGAGAGACAAGATGGTATAGGGTTCAAATCTCTTTAAGGCACTCTACTTATCCCTGGTGTCTAGAGGTTTCCCACAAAAAGTTTTCTATTTTTTTTTTTTTTTTTCAATGCTTCCCTTTAAGACACACCATATATAGTATCACTGGAGCCTAATGTTCTCACCTGAACCACACCTTCTGAGTTATCCCTGGTGTCTAGTGAATGCCCACATCCCCACTATGTTTTTGTGCCTCTAAGGCTAGATATGTAAAAAGTTCTCTCTCTCTCTCTCTGGTGCCTAGTGTATCCCCAGCCCATGTCATGTTTCAATACCTTTCAGGCATGTTATGAAACATTATCCCAGGTGTCTAGTGTTCTCCCTTACCCTGCATACTTTTGTGGCACTTAGATTAAAACTTATCCCTGGTGGCTAGTGGATCCCACACCCCCAGTCCTCACTCTGTTCACATGCCACTCAGGCATGAGTTTAAAGTTTACCCCTGGTGTCTAATGCTTCCTCCCACTCCCTGATCCTCATTCTGTTTGAGTGCTGCTCAGGCTTTAGTTTAAAGAGGTATCCCTGGTGGCTAGAGGTTCCCCTACCCATTGTTTCAGGCTCTGCTCATTAGCCTAGGGGTGTGTGGATATATGACAGACACCCCCTCCCACACACACACACACACACACACACACACACACACACACACACACACACACACACACACCCAATACAGCTCCTTCCCCACTCAGTCTCACTCATAGACACATTTATCTATTCAGCCATACACATACATGCTCACAGACACACGCACACAATGTAAAGGTACTTCACCAGCTAAAACTAACACATAAATTTCCAGCCTTCTTACTTCTGATGCAAAATAGGCCACTGCTTTTAATGCACTCATGCTAAGACTTGAATATGAGCTCTCTATTTTCAAATACAGCTCCACCCAAAATTTCTCATTACTTCACAAAACAGAAAACAGAAATACAGCGATTTATACATGTCTTACACTGGAATGAACACCACTGCACTGTTATCAAACAAAGGACTTCCTTCTTTCTTAACACTTCAGTCTTCAAGCTCATTCATGACTTACACTGTTCTAGGCTCAAACACAAATGAGAATCATGATGGGATCTTACTACACAACCCCCCCCCCACCCGTAAAACTGGCCTTAGGCAAAAATGTATTGTCTAAATTTGTCCTATCCTCTGCCAGAGGAGATAAGACAAAATGACCCTATTTCACAATTTCACAGACGACTGAAACTGCAACTCCTTAATCAATACAAATGCTCCTGCTATAAAGACAATAGCTAAAGAAATCATAATCTTAGATTATAAGGTACAGTAGAGAGTCGATTATCAGAACAGTCAATTATCAGAACTAGCCTTCCAAAGTTTTTTGGTGGGAAAAATCATAAAGTCTGAAAGTGTAAACATTATATGTATTTGCCTGAGCATATTTTTGAGCTTGTAGTCAGCTCGTGTGTGAAAAATATTCTTTATTGTCCATTGGAATCACTGAATGGTTGAAAAGTGCATTCCTGCATGCAGAAAAAAAACAAGATTTCAGAATTTGTTACCCAGTTCAATTATATGTTTGATTATCCGAACAATTTGATTATCCAAACTACCCTAGGTCCAAATTAGTTTGGATAATCGACTCTCTACTGTACTTAGTAATACTAGGAGATCACATCACTACAGTGTTAGTTTACTACTTTTCCGTTACTACTACTTGTTGCAAACCCACTGTGAAACTAAATAATATTTTTTTTGTAAATATTGTATGTAGACACTGTTCTCACCATACATTGTATGCCTTCTGTAAACTGCTTAGTCAGCAATGTAAATAAACCTTATTTTTCATGTACAATTATTCACAAATTGTTTTTGTACTTGCCAAATGTGTCTGAAAAGGATTTTTGAGCCACTCTAAAACTATAACAAATCAATAAATGAATGGATAAATAAATAGATCTCAAGACTGTAATCAACTAACTATCCCCGATGCATCCCTGTTATGCTACAGGATCATCCTGACACCTTCTCTGTATTTTACTGCTAACCATGCCCTCATTTCCTCCTCTTCATCCCCCCGTCCTATCCAAAAATCTCCCACAAATTCACATCACTTTTCTATCTTCCTCCACTTTTTTTCCCTGCTCTTTATATTCCTACTTTTCTACTACTGTCTCCTTAAAGACTTGCTACATGCAATACTAATTGTGTAACATCGTACATCACACAGTATGTCTTCGCTCATACTATTTGCCTGTAGAACTTGTACCATAACACTCCTTCTCTTATGACACCTACATGACTATTACTAATATATTAATCTCTCTAACAGCCAATAGATTTCTCCTTCTTAGGTATTCATTATGTGACTCTAGCGTATATGGATTGTTTGAACATTACTCCAGGTTTAATTGTCCTAAAACCTCAACTGCTGTATTTGTAGCGCCACAAAAATTCTAACAACTGCAAACTTTTCAAATGGTCAAAATCTGTATTGCTTTTTTTTTTTATTTTATTTTATTTAGAATGTGTTGACCGGGAAAGTCCAACTAGGACAGGGCCTATTTTCAGTGGAGGCCCCAAGGAGAAATGTTCCAGATGCATGTCTTATTGTTTATAATAATCCCTATGATTCACTTGTACAATAATATTCATGTCTTTGTTTGTATAGTAATGTTGATATCTTAGTTTGTATTCTAATGTCCATGTTTCATTCTAATACTATGGAGCTTTTCTCCCCTGGCCTCCACTGGAAAGTGGTTACTTACCCACGCGGACTTTCCTGGTAAAGAAAACCAAATCAATAATACATAAATACGGCAGGTTGAGCTTAACAGCGCTCAGAATCAAAACCAAAAAGGGTACCATGTTTGAAGATTATGCTGAGTTTCTATACACGTGTGTTGCATGAATAATCTAAAGGATGTAGTCTGATTAAACAGCTAAACTTCAAATGGTTATTGAAGACTTAAAGTCTGAAAAGTGGTGCAGTACATTATATACACATGATTATGACTATCCCTTATAATCTCAATGGTTGCAACTACCTTGCAAATCGGGGGCTAATCTGCTGAGTCAGGAATCACACTTCTGAAGCTCTATGCCTAAAAAAGTACTGGCCTTCAAAAAATTGCATCATGGGGGTGTGTGGCCAAGATGCCAGTCTGATAGCAGCAGAAATCCATAGCTCTGCTTAGATTTTAATATCCTGTCAGGAAATATACTGTAATGTTTAGAAATAAATCTATCTAAAAGTATACTGAAAGATAGATTAACATAGACTCTTTATTATTTTCTAAAAATGAATACATAGTCAAGAGAATTTTTAATTATGCTTGTCAAGAAATGTTCTACTGGAGATCTCAAGATGAGCAACTCGAAGACCCCACACCAGAAGAGTGCAGTGAAGAAAGAACTACATCTTATAATAACAAACATCCAAGAACTGTCACTAAAAACATGAGCAACGTGAAGAACCCACACCAGGAGAGTGCAGTGAAGAAAGAACTACATCTTATAATAACAAACATCCAAGAACTGTCACTAAAAACATGAGCAACGTGAAGAACCCACACCAGGAGAGTGCAGTGAAGAAAGAACTACATCTTATAATAACAAACATCCAAGAACTGTCACTAAAAACATGAGCAACGTGAAGAACCCACACCAGGAGAGTGCAGTGAAGAAAGAACTACATCTTATAATAACAAACATCCAAGAACTGTCACTAAAAACATGAGCAACGTGAAGAACCCACACCAGGAGAGTGCAGTGAAGAAAGAACTACATCTTATAACAACAAACATCCAAGAACTGTCACTAAAAACATGAGCAACGTGAAGAACCCACACCAGGAGAGTGCAGTGAAGAAAGAACTACATCTTATAATAACAAACATCCAAGAACTGTCACTAAAAACATGAGCAACGTGAAGAACCCACACCAGGAGAGTGCAGTGAAGAAAGAACTACATCTTATAATAACAAACATCCAAGAACTGTCACTAAAAACATGAGCAACGTGAAGAACCCACACCAGGAGAGTGCAGTGAAGAAAGAACTACATCTTATAATAACAAACATCCAAGAACTGTCACTAAAAACATGAGCAACGTGAAGAACCCACACCAGGAGAGTGCAGTGAAGAAAGAACTACATCTTATAATAACAAACATCCAAGAACTGTCACTAAAAACATGAGCAACGTGAAGAACCCACACCAGGAGAGTGCAGCGAAGAAAGAACTACATCTTATAATAACAAACATCCAAGAACTGTCACTAAAAAACATGAGCAACGTGAAGAACCCACACCAGGAAAGTGCAGTGAAGAAAGAACTACATCTTATAATAACAAACATCCAAGAACTGTCACTAAAAACATGAGCAACGTGAAGAACCCACACCAGGAGAGTGCAGTGAAGAAAGAACTACATCTTATAATAACAAACATCCAAGAACTGTCACTAAAAACATGAGCAACGTGAAGAACCCACACCAGGAGAGTGCAGTGAAGAAAGAACTACATCTTATAATAACAAACATCCAAGAACTGTCACTAAAACATGAGCAACGTGAAGAACCCACACCAGGAGAGTGCAGTGAAGAAAGAACTACATCTTATAATAACAAACATCCAAGAACTGTCACTAAAAACATGAGCAACTTGAAGAACCCACACCAGGAGAGTGCAGTGAAGAAAGAACTACATCTTATAATAACAAACATCCAAGAACTGTCACTAAAAACATGAGCAACGTGAAGAACCCACACCAGGAGAGTGCAGTGAAGAAAGAACTACATCTTATAATAACAAACATCCAAGAACTGTCACTAAAAACATGAGCAACGTGAAGAACCCACACCAGGAGAGTGCAGTGAAGAAAGAACTACATCTTATAATAACAAACATCCAAGAACTGTCACTAAAAACATGAGCAACGTGAAGAACCCACACCAGGAGAGTGCAGTGAAGAAAGAACTACATCTTATAATAACAAACATCCAAGAACTGTCACTAAAAACATGAGCAACGTGAAGAACCCACACCAGGAGAGTGCAGTGAAGAAAGAACTACATCTTATAATAACAAACATCCAAGAACTGTCACTAAAAACATGAGCAACGTGAAGAACCCACACCAGGAGAGTGCAGTGAAGAAAGAACTACATCTTATAATAACAAACATCCAAGAACTGTCACTAAAAACATGAGCAACGTGAAGAACCCACACCAGGAGAGTGCAGTGAAGAAAGAACTACATCTTATAATAACAAACATCCAAGAACTGTCACTAAAAACATGAGCAACGTGAAGAACCCACACCAGGAGAGTGCAGTGAAGAAAGAACTACATCTTATAATAACAAACATCCAAGAACTGTCACTAAAAACATGAGCAACGTGAAGAACCCACACCAGGAGAGTGCAGTGAAGAAAGAACTACATCTTATAATAACAAACATCCAAGAACTGTCACTAAAAACATGAGCAACGTGAAGAACCCACACCAGGAGAGTGCAGTGAAGAAAGAACTACATCTTATAATAACAAACATCCAAGAACTGTCACTAAAAACATGAGCAACGTGAAGAACCCACACCAGGAGAGTGCAGTGAAGAAAGAACTACATCTTATAATAACAAACATCCAAGAACTGTCACTAAAAACATGAGCAACGTGAAGAACCCACACCAGGAGAGTGCAGTGAAGAAAGAACTACATCTTATAATAACAAACATCCAAGAACTGTCACTAAAAACATGAGCAACGTGAAGAACCCACACCAGGAGAGTGCAGTGAAGAAAGAACTACATCTTATAATAACAAACATCCAAGAACTGTCACTAAAAACATGAGCAACGTGAAGAACCCACACCAGGAGAGTGCAGTGAAGAAAGAACTACATCTTATAATAACAAACATCCAAGAACTGTCACTAAAAACATGAGCAACGTGAAGAACCCACACCAGGAGAGTGCAGTGAAGAAAGAACTACATCTTATAATAACAAACATCCAAGAACTGTCACTAAAAACATGAGCAACGTGAAGAACCCACACCAGGAGAGTGCAGTGAAGAAAGAACTACATCTTATAATAACAAACATCCAAGAACTGTCACTAAAAACATGAGCAACGTGAAGAACCCACACCAGGAGAGTGCAGTGAAGAAAGAACTACATCTTATAATAACAAACATCCAAGAACTGTCACTAAAAACATGAGCAACGTGAAGAACCCACACCAGGAGAGTGCAGTGAAGAAAGAACTGCATCTTATAATAACAAACATCCAAGAACTGTCACTAAAAACATGAGCAACGTGAAGAACCCACACCAGGAGAGTGCAGTGAAGAAAGAACTACATCTTATAATAACAAACATCCAAGAACTGTCACTACAAATGGACAAATTTGAAAACAAAATGGATATTATCAAACAAGAGTGCAGTAAACAGCTGGAACTTGTAAATGGAATAAATCAAAAAAAAATCAATCTGAACAGATTTCTTGCCTTAGAGGAAACAGAGACTGACCTAGATACTAGAGTGACAGAAAATGAACATTACAATGAATTTCTTCTGAAACAAAACACCAAGCTGATTGATAAACTGGAAGACCTTGAAAGTAGATCAAGGAGGACAGTTAGCCTAATATGAATAAGAATATATGGAATTCCTGAGAAAGAAGAGGGTTCAGTTCCTCAATAATTGGTTTTCATCAGCACTAAACATGCCTGAATCCCTCTCTTTTGGAATTGAGAGGGATCATCAGTCCCTGGCAAATCCAGCTTCATCTCTGAGTTCATCTAACCCCAGGTCTATAATAGTGAGCTTTATTTCCTCACAAGACAAGGACTTAGTGCTGAAATCAGCTTGGACTAATTCCCCTATCAAAATGGGTAAAAAAGTTATTAATTTTGGCAATTACTACACCTCTAAAGTCATATCCAGAAGAAAGGAGTGTGTTCCTCTAATTAAGTCCTTGAAAAAAGCCAATATTAAAGCTCAAATTCTTTTTCCTGTAAGAATAAAAATCACCTTGTCAGAAGCAGTGAAGATCTTTGATTCCCTACAAGAAGCAGTAGAATTTATCCAAAAGAAGAAAATACTGTCAGTCATAGAAGAAATGGAATGATCATCCCAGAGTCTGAAGAGACAGCCAACAAAAAAATGGATGGTCTGTGAAGGAAGGAGCAAACAAAACTAAGAAACTAAAGGACAAATGAACAAATTCCTTCTAATTTTAAATGCTTTGTTTCTACGGTTATCACCCGTCCTGTTGTCAGTGGGACACTCACGGGTTGAGCCTTCTCATCCCGTTGCCTGCACTGTCAAGTAGTGAGACTTTAAAAGTCCCGTTTTCCAATGCACAGTAAATTGCCGTAGAAAAGCCGAAAATACGTCTGGGTTTTCCACGGCAATGCGATGATGTCACCAACCCAGACCTGCAAGTTAGAGGTATACCTTGTTAGGTCCGGGTGGTGTAAATCATGCAGCAATTGGCTAAAAGGATTGAAGGGGGCAGGGATTCAACTTGGAAGAGCCCTACAAAGATCGCAGCTGTAGATCAGTTTTGTATTACCGCTTCTACAGCTGCTATAATTTAAGGACTGAGATTTGCCAGCCAGCAAGGAAGCCAGCCAGCCAGCAAAGAAGTCAGCAAGCCACTTAGCAAAGAAGCCAGCCAGCCAGCCAACCAACAAGGAAGCCAGCCAGCCAGCTAACCAGCAAGGAAGCCAGCCAGCAAGGAAGTCAGCCAGCCAGCCACTCCAGCAGGTAGGAAGCCTGCTAGCCAGTCCAGCAGGCAGGGAGCTAGTCATCCAGCCAGCTAGTCCAGCAGGCAGGGAGCCAGTCATGCAGCCAGCCATTCCAGCAGGAAGGAAGCCAGCTAGCCCAGCAAAGACTGTGATAGTGGCAAGTACATAGAATTTTGTCACTCTAGTTATTTAAAATGGGAATATTGTGCTTTATTTAAGTTTTTAATGTTTAGAGGTAAATGGGGGTGTAGTACACAGTATTTAAATCTGTGCAGTGGTAATTTTGAGATTTCCAAGTAGTAATTTAAAATGGGAATATTGTGCTTAATTTAAATTTGAGTTTTTAATGTTTAGAGGTAGATGGGGGTACAGTACACAATATTTACATCTCTGGAGTGGTTATTTTGAGATTTTTGAGTAGTAGTTTTTAAAGGTATAAAACCCATGTGTGTGTGTGTGTATGTATATGTAATTATAATTGTTGTGGTTGTTGGGGTATGATTTGGAAGCATTACTTTTTAAAGGCTGAACCATGTGTATAGAAGTTTTTTTTATTTCTGGTGGGGGGCAGTCTTAAATATAAATATAGTATGATGTATTTCTATTGTCGTAGCTTTTTCTGGGTACTTTCTGTTTATAGATAGAAAACATTTGAGTATAGTTTGTACTTTTTTGTATGGCAATGTGTGCAATTTAATGCTGTTTTCAGGAAGTTAGGATATACTGTTTGGGTAATTTTTCCTGTTAGTTCTTGCAAGTCAATGTGCATGTGGTACAAGTCTACCTTTTGAGGGGGGAATGTTAATAGTTAACTTAGTGCATTTATTATTCAACAGGTATATGTTGCCAACTTGCCAAAGCTGTGTCAAGATCGTTTTCATTTATAGTTGTACATGTGTGCATTTTATTTTTTATGCTGTCTTTAATAAGGTTAAAATGTCCTGCTTTGCTTGTAATGTAAATACGGGTGTTCTGCTTTTACTTGGGCCTGTTTATTGCATTGTTGATTGTTTTGCTGGGTAAATTACTCTTGTTTTGAGGTAAAAGGGGTCCATGGAGTCTACCGTGCATTGTAGTTTATTTTAGTTGCTCTTGCAAGAAGTAGTTTTAAAAGGTAAAATGTTTACGTACTTTTTTTTTTTTTTTTTTTGTGGATGTATGCTCAGAAGTTAATGCAGTACATTTGGGATTGTGCTAAAACATGTTGTTTCAGGATAGTTTGCTTTTATAAGTAGCAAAGTTTGTATTTTGTTGTTAATGATGTCTTCAATAAATTTACAATGTACTGCTTTCATTATAATCCGATTACGGCCAGGGCTGCTGTTGGGCATATTCGTTAATAGATCATTGTGCAGTGTAAATTAGTGCTAAACATTTATTTCTTTTCTTAACTGCTGTGGTCAAAAGCTAAATTGTGTCTGTGGTGTCTGCTGTGCATTCTCATTCATTTTAGAGTTTTTTTTTGGTACAGTGAAAATGTGTTTAACTTTATTTTCTTGAGGGGTGGAGGGTATGTTCGGTGGTAAAAATAATGCATTTCATTTTCCACAAGCTGTGTTAATGTCAGAGGTTACAATGGCCAAAATGCCCCCTACATTACCTCATTTACTATTTTACCTTTTTCAAATAGTTTGTAATGTTAATTCTTTTCGGCTCCATTCCTCCGGTCTTTCATATGCCAGTGTTTCTTTAAACCATTTTTTTCATATGCCAGTGTTTTTTTTCAAACCAGTTCTTTCATATGCCAATGTTTTCTAGGGTGTAGTATGTAGTTTTGTGTTTTTCTTTGCTTTAGCTTTAATTTGCTAGTGTACAGTACATAGTACTAGGGACCAGTATGTAGTTTTGTGTTTTTCTTTGCATTAGCTTTAATTTGCTAGTGTGCAGTATGTAGTACCAGGGTGCTGTATGTAGTTTTGTGTTTTGCTTTGCTTTAGCTTTAATTTGCAGTAAAAACAGTCTTAATTATATACTTGGCTTGTGTGTGGTATGGTTGGTTTATGAATTTTTTTACTTTTTTTAAATAAACAAGTGTCTGTTTAATGAATAGTGTGTTTTTTTCCTTTAAAGTTTACTTACTGTTACAACTGAGTAATGTGTTTTTTTTCAGTAATGCTTCACTTCATTTAAATGGTTTGTGAGTGTTCAGTATTCTGTAATAATGTCACATTGTTGTACCCATAACTGTAATACTGCATCTCCTTTAACACGTCTGGCGATGTTATGTTGGGGGTATGGCCAGTGTCATATTGGTCACACCCCCTGTCCTACTGGCCACAACCCCATGTACCACTTTGGCCTTGTTAAAAGGTGGCAACCCTGTTTGTTTTATGAATCATAATATATTTGATTCTGGAAAATGTCAGTACTATAAGGTAATGTGGATTATCTTTATTATTAACTTTCGCTTTTCCTTTCTATATCTATTTCTTCTAATTACATATAGTACTGAGTATTTAAATAACATTTTCTCTCTTTCTCTCTCTCTCTCTTCTTCCTATTCTTTTTTGTTACTAATGTTCCTTTTCTCTCTTTTCCCCATTATAAGTACTGTACATCCTTTTCCCATTTAAATAATTACAAATGATATATGTCTTCTAATTCTTCAGCAATAGTATTGTTTGTCTTTTTGGCTTTTCCTGGTTAGAGGTCACCACAGCAGAACTCCGGTCCGCTAATGATTGGCAGTAGATTTTTTATGGTGCCAAGTTGCCAGCCCGATGCCCAACCTTCAGCGAAGGCATGCCCATTCACGCATATCTTTTGAATGCCACTCAACTGCTGGGCGGACATGCAGACTCCACACAGAAGGCACTCCAGCTGAGAATCGAACAGGAGAACCTCTTGCTGTGAGGCAACAACGCTACTGCTGCACCACCACGGCAGCTTTTTCTTCAGCAATAGTACAATTTGACTTAATACCAAAGTGCATTTTTTTCTAGTGAGTCAGTGCTAGGTTAACAATATGTTTCTGATTAGTGTTTCTAACTAGATGTTTTAGACTCTTTGTTTAGATACATATAAACATTAATACAGTACAGTAATGGTGTTTTATAGATAGCTAAATATATGTTTTATATATAATATATATATATATGTGTGTGTGTGTGTGTGTGTGTGTGTGTGTGTGTGTGTATACATACTAGGTTCTTTTTTTTCTAAATAGCTGTTTTTATATGAAAGGGTTAATTTTGTCATGATGTTGATGTTTTGTAAGGAAACTGGTGGTCTTTGTGGCTGTTCTCATTGTAGAGATTCATGACATGTTAATTTCCTGCTGAAAATGCTTTTTTCCTTACTAGAGACAACCTCTGTTGTGCATGAGCCTATTTAGATACTTTTTAACAAGTTTATGAAGCTGCAGCTTGAGGAAACAACAGTGATGACATCATTTAACCTTTTGAACTTGTTAAATGGTTGTATTTAGAATTCTTTTCTCTTGAAATTCTGTTATCCTTCACTTAGATATTTTAAATGGTAAATGATTAATTCTGACAGAAGTGTTTGACTCTTTTGAAAATACCTATGTTCTTTTATAGATGCATGCATTCTGCAAATTCACTGACACTATTAGTAACTAAATTACATCAAGTGAACTAAGAGCTGCATTAGAAAACTCATTATGCATATTAACATCACACGTTATATAACTAAACCTTTAGTAACTAAACAGAGGGTTGTGAGCCTTTTTCTGTTAATATATATGAGTAATATGTGTATAAGTGTACAATATAATAGTTATGTTGCAAGTGTTTATATATATATATATATATATATATATATATATATATATATATATATATATATGTATATGGGTCCCCTTGACTTGATCGACACGCCAAAACACCGACGCTCAGAAGACTGACTCGAGAAGACCGATGAGAGAGATGATCGACAAGGTGAAATCCCGACAGCTGAAGCACCGACATGGGCAACGTGTGAGCGCGAGTCGGTAAGTGTGCGATAGTGAGGGATTTTGCGATAGGGAGCAGACAGGTAAGTGTGAGATAGTGAGGGATTTAGGGTTAGGGTGCAGGAAAGGTGAGTGTGTGGTAGTGTCGGACTTAGGGTGCGGGTAAGGTAAGTGTGTGATAGTGATGGAGTTTAGGTTTAAGGGCGGCTTAAGTGAGTTAGGGTTAGGGTGCGGGTAGGGTAAGTGTGCAATTTAGGGTGCAGGTAGGGTAAGTGTGCGGTAGTGTTGGACCTTAGGGTTAGGGTTACGGTTAGTGCATGTATAGTTGTGTGTAATGTGTAGTTTATGTTTTGTGTGTCAGTGTTTTGGTTGTCAGTGTTATGGTGTTCGGTTTTGTGAGTTGTCGGTTTTGTGCGTTTTCGGTCTTTTTGTGTCAGTGTTTTGGGTGTCGGGTTTGTGGTGTGTCGGTGTTGTGATAAGGATCCATATATATATATATATATATATATACATATATATATATATATATATATATATATATATATATATATATATATATATATATATATATATATATATATATATATATATATATACATATATTCAACAGATCCTTACATGAAAAATATTAGATAGAGAACTGACAAAATGGTTAAATCATATGATGTTTCTTGAAAAGTCTTGGAAATATTGACAATCTTCTTAACTTTCAGCTTCTAATGTTTATACATACTATGATTTGATGTGTATTTCTGGCATATCTACTTATTAGAGGTGCTATTATCATATGTGACATTCATATAGTTTCAGTTATAATGAACACTCTCATTCTGATGTATATTTCATGGATTCAGATTTATTAGTTGCATTCATAATGCTTTTCTTATTTGTTTTTATACTATATTCTAGGCAGAGATGGATAATTTGTGTTGTTTGGTGTTTGAGAGGTGTGGATGGATGGTTTAGTTACATTTTTAACTAAACCAGAAACTTTATGTTTCATCTATGTTTTTGTAAGTAGTTTTGGGTTTTTGAAAGTAGTGCTTATTACATATTATGCATCCATGATAAGTAAGTTTTTAGTACATTTTAAGTCAACACGGAAGAAAGGTCTTTCAGTAAGTAACAATATACACATTATAATCAATGGCTTTTACATATTTGTCATTAAATATTAATGGTTTGAACAATAATGTCAAAAGTACTGGTTTGCTTAAATATATCAAAATGCATAAAGCCCAGATCATCTTTTTACAGGAAACCCATCTATTAAAAAAGATCTACAAAATTACTCATTTATTGGTTGTACCATTCTGGCTGGTTCATGTTTTAAGACTAAGAGAAGGGGTACTCTTATTCTATGGAAATATACTTATACTATGCCAAGAATTACAGATACAATTTGAGCTAAAGATGGGATGCTACGCATGGTTATTTTGGAAAATAATACATGAGATTCATATAACTGATGTCAGAATTATAGAAAATTAATTTAAGGAACAATATGGAATAAGTAGAGTGCATTGGCTTTTATGTGAATTTTGTTTATTTAATAAGAAGTTTGAACATTTTTCTTATGGCATTAATCAAATATTTAATATAATATAATTGATTGTAATTACAACATTAAACAATTCCTATTTCTTATATTCCCTATAGCATACTCCTCTGATTGCCTAGACTCTTTCAAGATCAATGCAATGTAAAAATTAAAGGAAAATAATTTGATATTCTGGCATCAGTTTATTGAAAATAAGAATACTAAACCACTAAACTCTCTTTTATGTAGTTTTGATAATAATTAAGAAAGTTGGTTGTTTATACACTTATTATGACAGTTTATAGAAAACAAAATGAGAGCATCAATCAACCTAGAGACTGAATATATACCTAGTTTTATCCAGCTTTTTATTAGGTGTCTTGAAAAGAGAGATGATCAAAAATTAAGTATCTCACCTATCTATATGATACCAAGACAAGGCACTCTAAAGTTTGACTCATATTTTTGGAATTACTATGTAAAGATCAATGGAAAACAAATATCTGATGAATCCAAATAATTGTTATTGAAGTCTAGGTATGGTACCTCTTCTTCATTATATTGGAGATTGTATACATGGAGATTTATGAATAGAAGTTTCTATACTCAACATAAATATTATACTCAAAAAAGTGAAAGTAAATGTTGTAATTTGATGAATTACTGGAGGCCAACTGGGTTCACGTGTTCATTGAATGCAGAACTGTTGTTCAGTACTGGAAAGACTTCAGATAATTTGAAAATGCTTTATGGTCTGACAACTGTCATATTTCTAACTCATTAATCATATTCAGTGTTCCTATACCTAATGTAATACCTAAATCTCAGATTCAGTTACTCTGGTCAATTCTTGCAATTGCCAGAAAAGTTATTACTTTGAACTGGTAAAGTAAACAAGATTTGATGTTTAAAGATTTTATTCATTTAGCAAAAGTTGATTGTAAAAAAGAACTGCAAACCATTTGTTATAGAACTCATAACATTACTCATAAAAAAATAGCATGGCAAAAATTGAAAAACCTTTTGAGCAAATACTGATAACTTCTCATGGATAAAATGATTGTCATGGATGAATGCAAATATTGTAAATAGTTTTGTTAATTGTTTTATTGTATTTGTTATATGTACATTTGCGTAAGTTTATAATGAAAACAAAATAAAAATGTTTTTGAAAAAAATTACATCATCTGGTCAGAAAGAGAAACATTTTTGTACTTTAGATAATAACTTGCCTATAGATAGAGGTATTCATATATATGGTGCTAAGAAGTCTTTGCACAAGCTACTGTGATAAGGAATGTTTGTATAGACAATTTAGTAACACCTAGATAGACACACACACACACACACACACACACACACACACACACACACACACACAGGTCTATATTATAACATTGAAATCTACAAAGATTGAATGTTATAATATCAAACCCTAAACACCTTTTCCCATAGGATATGAAGTCTGAAACTGAGTCTGTCATTATTTAGTTACTTCAGTCCTCAATGATTTGCATTTACCACAAATTTTATGAGGAACAGACCAAAAATGTGAGGCAAAAATTTGGATATTCTGCTAAATTATAGACATTTAAGAGGTATACCTCCATCCCAGCTTTGCTTGACTAGCTTGTGTAAAATGGCTATAGGATTTAGAAGAGCACTTTCTCTTTCTTTCACAAAGGTTTCCCATAATGCTGAGAGGCAGGTTTCCAAGTTAGAAGTAGTAAGTGAAGAAAGGAGCTCTGTGATATACTCTTCTTGAAATCCTTCAAGGCCTCTTGTATGGGCCTGACGAACAAGTTAATAGCAGTAAACATGGTATTTTGCAGTTCCTTTAAGACATTATTCAGAAATAAGTAGCCACACGTGTCTTCTCAACAGGCATGACTCTACACAATGTTCCAGTGGTGACTTCAGCTACTGTGTAGAAGCCTTATCATTAATTGAATAGGTCCTGCAACAGTTTGGTTTTGGACAAAAATACTTTGCTTATCAAAGTTTTCTAATTTTTCTAAAAACATCTCAAATGCCTTGTGAGGTGTGCATTCTGATTATTAATGTGCATTTGGCTTATTTATACTGGTTATTGCTTCTAGCAATTTATATATAGCACTTTTTATTGCCTGCTGAATACGTTCTACTGTATATTATTGCTATTAACTAATCTGCATGGGTAACTGGTTTGTTTGCAGTTAAAAGCATTCTGTAGAGTCTCATTTGCTCCTTTATCTGTTTAAAAACTTTCATTTTGTGGTTCACTGCTGTCATAAAGATTTATGTAGTGTTTACTTTCTAAAGGAGTGTAGGCTAATAGCTGTAGTATTGTCCCAGTTCAGATTTGCTGGCTCTGGGCCTGTTAGTTTTTGTAGTGATTGTTCTTATTACATGACTAGGCCATCTTGAATTAGCAGAAGCCTTTCTTTACCTTTGAGGCAGGATTGTGTTGATTGGCTGCTGGCTAGTGAGGGCTGGTTCTTTTGTGCTTTCTTTTTTAAAAAAAGTTGTCTAAGGTTGTATCTTCTGGTATTTAAACTCTAACTTTGAGAGGATTTCTGTCTACACACACTGAGCAGAGTGGAGGAGGGGCATTGACTACAACTCTGATCTGAGATAAGTATCCTGTTTTTTTGGCTTATTTATACTGATTATTGCTTTTAGCAATTTATATATAGCACTTTTTATTGCCTGCTGCATACTTTTTACTGTATTTTATTGCTATTAACTAATCTGCACAGGTAACTGATTTGTTTGCAGTTAAAAGCATTCTGTAGAATCTCTTTTGCTCCTTTATCTGTTTAAAAACTTTCATTTTGTGGCTCACTGCTGTCATAAAGATTTCTGTAGTGTTTACTGTCAAAAAGCGTGTAGGCTAATAGCTTTAGTATTGGTCTTGTTGTTATCCTTGGTGGCTTTGCAATTGCCCACCTCTACTGTAAATTTGATCTGGAACACTCCTCCCAGTCTAATGTCATTATCTCATTCTACCTAATGCAGAGAGAACATCTGAGAAGGTCTTCTGTTCCTCTTTTCTCCCTTTCTTTTAAAAAAATTGCCTGAATCTCTTTGTGTTCTGACTGTGCCTCTCAAACATTTTGGAACTATAGAGTATATTTTAGTGCATTTATTAAAACTGTATGTGCCTTAATATTGCTACAACCCAAGTGCTTTAGGTTGTACTGCATCTGAATTGTTTAAGTGTGTTTTAGCTGCTTTTCTGTATATATATAGACTTCTCTGCATATGTAGACTAGCTACTTATTCTACTGTATTACTGCCTCTTAAATCGTTTTTCAGTTGTGCACTTGCCTTGCTTCATTTAAAAAGTTTTAAATTGCTAATTGTGTAGAGTTTTATTTGCATTTACTGTTTTGGACTATACAGTCAACTGCGTTAGCCTTTTCTGTGTTTATTTACTGTATTATTGCATGGTTAGCCTGTTTTAACCAAAAAAAAATACTATTTTGTTTGCTTGTTTCCCACCTTTCCTAGCAAGTATAGTCCATATCCCAGGCTTTGCTTGTCTCAGGACTTTATTTTCTGTGTTTAAAGCTATCCAGACCTTGTTGTGGTAGAGGGAAGTCCTACTGCTTACCAGTGGGAGTGGTGAGCATTGTACTGCCATCCAATCATCAAGGTTCTTATGAAGAGGGCCAAGGAGGCGCTCTGCTTGACATGTAAGGACAGTCTATTCCAGAGTATAGCTTGAAATATTCATTTTATGTTTCTGCTTCTATCATCTGCAGTAAGGGTTTATAATGCATTAACCTTTTTTGTTTTGGAATTAGTATGTATATTTAATTTACATTAATATTCTCGCAATTACTTGAAGGCTAATTACATATGCAGACCGGGTTGTCACTCAATTTGTGACATGCCCACTTCTGCACAAAACGAAATGGTGAGGCCCTCAAGTAAAATATCGCCTACATTTCTTGGCCTTAATCTTGAACCCATGGCTCTGGCAACAAGCATCTGTTTCTGTAAGGCCCTTTTGTAGAATATCCACATCATTTGGGGATTCAGTAATGGCTCCCAGTTTGCATTAATCTGCAAACTTACTGTTGGCCTGTACTTCAGAGAAGTAGATGCCAAACAAGAGTGGTCCCAGGACTGAACCCTGAGGTGCTCCACTTGTCAATTGTCTGGAGCTGGATTTGGAGTCAGCTACTTTTACAGTGTGGGTTCTGTCAGTAAGCCAGTTGGCAACCCATCAAGTGATGTAGGGATTAATGCCCAGCTTAGTAAGTTTATCTACGATTCCAGAGTGGGGGATGGTGTCAAAGGCCTTGGCAAGGTCTAGATAGGCTATGTGGACCACCTTACCCTTGTCCACAGCTCTGGAGACTGATTCAAAGAAGTCAAGTCAGGTTCAGGAGACAAGATCGGCCCTTCACAAACCCAAACTGTGTGGGGTCCAGTGTTTGAAGATTGCCAATGTCTTTGTTTATAAGTTCCATGATAATACATTCCATGGCCTTGCAGATCAGGCTCGTCGGACTGATGGGGCAGTAGAGAGATTACTAATCAAGTATCGTTATTGCTGTGATTTATGAGCTGCCTCAGTAACAGCAGATAAATCATCTAGCAGCTGGCTCAAAAAGCAGTGTGTGTCCAAGATAGATACTTCCAATTCAATCTGTGAGACAAAGCCAGGAACTTGTCAGTGGATTTCCAAATGTGATGTAATCACAAAAAATAAAGAAGAAAACACCTTTGGACTTAGTTATGTGAAGCCATCACTTGAAATATTTGTCCACAACAGAATCTTGAAACCGCATCAGGACAGTGACTTTCCTAAAAAGGCCATGGTAGACAGATTTTCCAGGAAAAGATAGCATGTACCTTCCTAAGGCGGCCCCAGAGGATGGGGAAAATTGATAAGGTCTGGACCAACATCTCTTCTGGCTCTAAGGCAACATGTAAATATGTTAAACACTCATTTATATCATAAAGGCTTTCTAGAATATGTTCTGGAGAATGACAGTGACCTAACATGGTCCTCGTACTTTCCATGAAACCATGAGCTCAACTTCTCAGTTGAAATGTGCAGAGCTTTGGTCAGTGCTATAGATTTCATATTAAATGACATTGTCCCCAGAAGAGACCACTGAGGGCATTGGAACCATTGGAATTACTTGGGTGACTTCTCCCTCATTGGTTGATGACCTCTACTAGTCTCACAAAGTCCTTCAAGACTAGGACACTTCCAAGGGCTTTTACATCTGATTCAGCAGATGTGCAAGAACAAAGGACACTCATCCTTTAGCAAAATCCATATTTCCGAAGTATAACAGGTAAGAGAAACTAGGATCACAGTGTGTCCAACCCTTCTGACTGACCTGGATTTTCATTTCTTGGAAGCAGAAGCTTGTTTTACAGTCAAAAACATTGTTACAAACATGTTGATTCTAGCTTTTGCTAGCAAAGACATTGAAAAAGCTCATTCAATTAACTTATCACTAAAAAATTACCTACACAGACTTGTAGGACTTTGAAGGGACTGCACATCTTCATCTACAATGGTGGGTTTTCTTCAGATTTACACAGACATTGTTTCCACATTGAAGAATCATTCTGAAAATGCTGCTTCCTCTTTGGAGAAGAGCTAAAAGAGGAGCTGTCATAATCAACTTTTGTTTTGATAAGACTGATGAAGACACGTTTCCAAACAGAGAAGGCATTAAACTTTTGGCCCCCTTACTGATGGTTTTCATTCTCCTCATGAGTGTGGTACTGCTATATGCCTTATAGTTCTGTCAGTCCTCCTTGAGACAATCCAATGCTAAGCAGAATATGCATATGACATGCTTATCATTTGGAGTCATCTCATACTCAGGTTTAAAAGACTTAAAGTCTTCAGCTATACTGAAGGATTTTCCTCAGTTTTAAAGAATGAAAACTTTAAGAAACAAAGCATAAGAAAGACGCAAACTAAAATTGTTTATGAAAACAAATTGGATCACCATCACCACAGAGGGAAATAATTTTTAATACTTTTTGAACATCGGGCACTGAGCTGATACTGTACATATCCTTTTGGCATCAGGAAAGAACTGAAATAGGAAGGGTTGAGCATTCCTTTTATATCTTTAGCTAAGATGGACTCTTGTCTCTTGATGATGAAAGGTGGGCTCGCACAGCACTAAGAAAATATCTGGAGTACTCTATCTGTTCAAGGACACCCCTTCAACAAGCCTTACTTAAAATCCCACAGCCCAAACCAGATCATTACTGAATTCAAACTAAACAAACTAAAATCTAAAGGCAAAATCATAACGATCTACATAAATAATAACTGACAGGCATTGTACAACAGGTTTATGGTGCAAATAGTTATAATATTTGTTTTCTTACTTGTTTCAATCTCACTTGAATTTCAGCACAATAGCTAACATTTCAAATGCTTTTCCTTTATCAAGTATTTACTGACTCCAAAGCCCTTGCAGCAATGACAACCCCATGGAAGAGGAAAGTATGCAATAACTGAATCAATCACAGAGATCACAATGGCCAATCTATGATTACAGTGTCAGTGTATTTTTCTCCTGACATTTTCCAGTTTTCATTGTTTCTTCCTTTCCTAGGACAAGAGTGTACTAATATGGAACCCACATTATAAACCAGTAATGAAACAGATGAATATGTGACTATCACTTGCCTTTCCATGTTTTTCCAGGCCAGTTTGTTCAGTAAAAGTTGCTTGCATAATGACTATGTCTGTTAGTTGGCACAAAGGATTAGGCCTTTGAGCTGTAATTTCTGTGGTACAGGGTTTGATTCTTTATATCTTCATTCACTTACTGTGTGACCTACAGCAAGTCACTTGACCAGACAGTGCTTGCGGGCAGCTTGGAATTTAGGCTAGGCTCCTCAATGGTCTTCTGGCCTGCAAGCCTAGGAACTACTTATGTTATTTTGGCATGTATCTCAGAAATTACCTTTTTGAGAGTAACTTAAACAATTTTATGGGGAGTAGGAAATTCATCCCTAGTTTGACACCTATGTCTCTAATGGACACAGGCAGCCAGTAAACAGTTCATCTGCCAGGACCCTGTCTGTAAATGTTGCATCTTCCAAGACTCTGCTTACACTTATCTAGTGTTCCAGAACTTGTCAGAGATTTGGGATGCATGGTTAGGCTTTAAAAGGTCCCAGGGGTCATTAGCCTAGTACATGTCTATGAACCTATAACCACTCAGCTACAGAACAGATTATCACCTACTAGTATAGTAATAAAAACTCATTTTTGTTCTATAGATGAAATGTGAAAATTGACAGCTACAGCTCTCTGTAAGTATAATGATTCAATTATTTATTTATGCAGTATCTAAACTATACAGTTATTCTGAGAACAGTAGGTACTATACTAGAGTCGTAGTCATTACTTCACTGTTCTGGATGCCCAATACCTATGTGACTTAAGTTCAGATGCCAGCAAGATAGAAGAACCTGTAACCAACAGGAATAAACATTCAGTTTTTATGACATTTAGCCAAAACAAGACTGTTTACCTGGAAAACACTATCAAAGCATGCCCAGAGGGTCTCCGACTGGCTAGATGTAAGAGTTTGAAGCCATGCTTTTAAAATAGGTCGCCAGTCTAACACAGAAGAGCTCATGTAGACCATTCCATTTCGTGAAACTGTTGCAGGAGATGCATTATCAATATTATGAGGTTCAAAAACAATCTTGCAGTTTGGGGCCATAGGAATTCGGTCACCATTGGCCAGTGTCAGAGTTTTATTGTCATCCAAAACAGAGTTAAGGTTCTCAATCCAAATAGCATCAACTGGGCCATCTAGAACTATCCATATGTGTTCTCCCTGAAACAAAATTAAAGTGAAGTGGAATCAGCCCACAAATGAAAAACACAGACTAACAACTACAGAAACAAAAGCATTTTCAAACAAGACTTGTAAAGCAATTTATGTTAAGGTGCTTTACTGTCATTGTTTCCATTCCATTTCCAATGCCACATGAATGAAAAGATGGGGAAAATTCAAACAGCGATACATAATGTATGAATAATTTCACTTATTACTGATTTCTAAACAACTATGGTATACATTCAGTCATAATCTGAAAACAAAGCTTCCATTAACTGCAAAAAAATGCAAAAGAAGCAATATATTTTCTGAATGCATTCATTAAATACTGTTTAATCTGACTCCTATAATAAACCCATGCACAGCTTCTGCTATCTGTTGAGTTTAGGAGGCAAGTAGGAAATGGAATTACATTGCCAGGTCCTTTTTCCATATCATTCACATAGGCACAGACATATATGTACATACATGTATACATACACACACACACACACACACACACACACACACACACACACACACACAAGCCAAAGAGCTATTTAGGGAAACTGGACAAAACTCACTTGAACACAGACACAGGGAGAACATGCAGAATCCACAGTGAGAGCTGAACTGTAGACCATCTTGCTGTGAGGTAGCACTGCTATTCACTGTACCACTTTTATATATATATATATATATATATATATATATATATATATATATATATATATATATAGAAAGTGAAACGGGCTGTCACAGTTTTGCGAAAGCGCTTTTTATCGAAAAAAAGTGCTTTCGCGAAACTTTTGTAAAAGTACAGGGAATCGGGGGGGGAGTGGTAGTGGGCGAGATCGGACTACAGTGGGGATAAGGGAATATTCCGTAAACATGGTGTGTGTGTGTGTGTGTGTGTGTGTGTGTGTGTGTGTGTGTGTGTGTGTGTGTGTGTGTGTTTTTGTTTTTGTGTGTGTGTTTTACCTTCCATTTACCGAAACTGCTTTTTCGGTGAAAACAGTTTTGGTAAACAGTGTTCGGTAGGATTGGATTCGGACAGTCGGTCTTGAGTTGCTATATCTGAATTTATTGACACTCAAGAGTATGAAAATGTGCATGAACTGTTCAACCGCAATTTTGAATAAGAAACACTGAATGAACCCGTGGAACATATCTATCAACCTATGTTTGACTCCTTGCAAGAAGGATTGAATCCTAGCATGATTACACACAGTGAAGTTCCAGATATAATCGTTGTGTAATTGTATGTATTTGTGATGGTAAATATTAGTTGTATTATAATGAGATGTTAGGTAAAGCAATTGATGTGCAAGAAGATGGGTCAGTGTTTTGATACTGTATTTAAGCAACAGCTAGGTGAAGTGCATATAAGGTAAGAGTTAGCTAATGGGAAAAAGGCTGTAGGGTATAGATATGGGTGGGAGAGGAGCATTAATGGAGGAATTGTCAATACTGAGTTTAGTTAGGAAATAACGGGTAAGGAGCTGTTAGTGAGTGGGAGCTATAGGGGTAGAGTTGGATGAACAATGGAAAGGTGGATAGAATGGTTTTATGGATGGTAAAGGAATAGTAAGGAACAATGAATGGAAAGAGTAGCAATGAGAAACTGTACAGAGTAAGTAGAATATTTTCTAGCAGAAAAGAGTATGGTTCCTTTAGTTATATGGGTAGAACAAGGGTGATGTGAAGTAATATATATATATATATATATATATATATATATATATATATATATATGTATAGGAACACTACGAAAGCCTGAAACCGCAGAATACCAATGCCCACAATACCGACCCCCAGAAGAATTAAACTTCAGAATCCCGACGGTGAAGAATGGAGATTACTGTATAGTGCGTAAAGGTAAGTTTGCCATTCTCCCAAGTGTAGTGTGATCTTGGAGTAGGTATATTTAATTTATGGAGGGTGTGGGGGGTGCAGCGGGGCTTGCCCCCCTGCATACATGTTGTTATTGCTAGTTTTGGGGGTTTATTTTGTTGTTCTCTTGTTTTCGGTATTTTTGTAGTTTCATTCTTCTGGGCGTCGGTATTTTCAGTGTCGGTATTGTGTGGTTTCGGGATTTCATAGTGAATCCATATATATATATATATATATATATATATATATATATATATATATATATATAAAAGTGGTACAGTGAATAGCAGTGCTACCTCACAGCAAGATGGTCTACAGTTCAGCTCTCACTGTGGAGCCTGCATGTTCTCCCTATGGCTGTGTTCAAGTGAGTTTTGTCCAGTTACTCCAGTTTCCCTAAATAGCTCTTAAGCTTGTGTGTGTGTGTGTGTGTGTGTGTGTGTGTGTGTGTGTGTGTGTGTGTGTGTGTGTGTGTGTGTGTGTGTGTGTGTGTGTATGTTGGAGAGTAACTGTTTTTCTACTAATTAAAAGAAAAACACACATAGAATTGGAAAAATGTTTTCTTTTTTAATACCTAGTGGTATGTCAGACACTGTAGGCTTAGCCAGGAAATGTTATGAAAGAAGAACCCCTAAAGGATAACAGTTCAGAAGATGATAGCAGGAGGTACAGATAATTTGGGATAGATAGACAGAATAGTTTTATCTTGGATTAAACCAAATGGAATGGAAGTAGAGAGAAGTTGGAGAAAAGGGAAAACACTTTCAGAGGAGGAAAAATCAAGACTGAGATGGGGTCTAGTGAGCTAAACCTTACCACAACAATACATAGAACATGCTGGAGGGATAGATTCTTATCACAGAGACTCCCCATGCATTGGAACAAAATCCCAAACTACATTAAGCAGAGCCCCTCACTAGAAACTCTTCAAGAGAAACCTTGACGAGTGGATGGTTAACAGAAAATACACCCCTGGGAAAACTTCATTGGCTCTGCTTGACAGAGGATCAGTTAATTAAAAAATGGGGAGGCGAAAGCTGACACACTCTGGCTAGGCTTATAAATGCCCTCGGGCATATAGCCTAGTACCTACCTATGAACCTATGAACCTATAACATTTAGTTTGCATAGTTAGACGTCTGAGCCAATGAATCCTGGTATGAATTTATGGGATCGTATCCATTTAACTGAAGTCTGAGTATTGCTAGAGTTTTACATGTCTAATGGTTACAGAAAGCTTTTGTCATTTATTTTGCTTAATCACAACTACCACACTAATAACAAGTAAGAATGTACAGCGACATTATATGCTGCCAGGAGAGCAAACTGAACACGGATAAATGCTGAACTAGCTTGCTAAACTGCCTAACAATGAGATCAGCACTTAGAATACATTTCTATTGAGAAGTCTGTCTTTTGATTACTTTTACAGTTATTACACAAATAGCTCCTCTCTGTGTGTTACTAGCAGTATTATTTATTTATTTATTTTTATTTTGACATTTGTTAACAAAGTATGTCTGACTGAGCAATAGAATAACCTGTTTTCAGCAGAGGCCCGGGGAAATCCCCATACAAAAAACCAGTACAATTACAAAGATTAAGTTCAAAAAATTGTTGCAAACAGATGATAACATAATTTACATGGTATTTTAAATGCATAGTATACAGCTTAGAAGTTTAAATAAAACCATAGAAGTTATTAGAGCAAAACAAGTTAACTAGGAGGAGGCCCTCAGTAGGTGGGGAAGAAGAAGTAAAGAGTACTAGTAGGGAATTATAAGTCAGGCATAGAAGAAAGAGAAAACAAGATGTAGACAAGTTTAAGTCTGAAGGAAGGAAAAAGAGAAACAGAGTAGATAAAATCAGTCGAGTAAGAAGATGAAGCTAGTAGACAAAGTCAGTTAGTAGCTGAAAGATGTCATGATGGGTTTTGGCATGAGCAGATCCTTGAGTTTTTGTCACGAGCAGATCCATGAGTTTTCTAGTGTTTTTTTTTAAACTTTTTTGAAAGTATGAGTACGGAGAAGATTTCTAATGTTCAGTGGGAGTTTGTTCCAGGCTACAGCAACTGAATAGCTATATAAGCGATGTCCTATTACTCTTTTAGGCTTGTGGATAGCTAAAAGAAACTGATCAGAGTTCCTCAAAGAGCATGAGGGGGTGTAAAGGAATATAAGGGAATAGATGGCTGGGCAGAAGGAGGGTTTAATAAGAATGGAGTGAATCAGTGACAGTTGAGAGATTAAGAGTAGATGGGGGAGTTCAAGCCAGTAAAGAATTCTTAAAGAGAGGCAGTGGTGAGAATTGTAGCTTTGATTAGCAGTGAACCTTGCAATTTTATTATAGGTTAGTTCAAGCTTGGCCTTAAGGGAGGATTGTAGGTTGGTTAAGATTGGAGTGGCAGAGAGGAGGCAGAGAAGGAGGTAGGCATGGGCAAGAGAAAGTCTTGAATCACTAATGAGGCATTTTATTTTTATTTCTGTAAAGCAGTCCAAGTTTTTGACGTGTCTTCTTAATAGAATTTAATATATACAGATCAAATTTAAGTTGGTTATCTATAATTGCTCCCAGTAGCTTAGTGTGAGTTTCAACATTTATGATAGTGTATTTAAAAGATAAAATAGTAAATGATGTTTTATGATGGAAAAGAGATTTAGGCAGAAATAGGAGAAGTTTAGTTTTTTTGGGGGTTGAGTATGAGTTGATTGTTGGAAAGCCAATTTTCTACAAAATGAAGAGTTTCGAGTTATTGAGTGGAAGTCCAAGATATTGCCAGAGGTAGAGATGATAGTGGAATCATCACCATATTGTATGAGAGTAGAGGGAGAGCAGGAGGTATGAAGACTGTTGGTGAAAATGTTGAAAAGTAGTGGTCCACAGATGGATCCTTGGGGTACACCCATGTTGACGGGGAGAAAGGAGGAGAAAGAAGAGAGTCGTTTGACAAACTGTTGCCTATAGGAGAGGTAGCTAGAGAACCAAGACAGGGTAGAGTTAGAGATATTAAGATCAGCTAGTTTGGAAAGAAGCAAGAGATGGGAGACAGTGTCAAAGGCTTTAGAGAGGTCCAGGAAAAGACAGGAGATGAGTTTGTTGTTGTCTCTGGCTTGAGAGATTGTTTCAGTGAAGGAAGTTAGAGAAGTGGTAGTGTTATGGTTGGGCTGGAAGCCATGTTGGGTGGGTGAGAGTAGATTTTCATGCAGGAGATAGTCCAGTAGTTGCTTATGGATACACTTTTCTAGCAGCTTTGAGAGAGGGAATGATAGAATAGCTATGGGACAGAAGTTAGTTAGGTCAGTGGAGTGCCCTCCCTTGTGAATGAGTATAATATAAAATTGTTTCCAGATGGAGGGGGCAGAAGATTCTTGGAGAAAGACATTAATAAGGATAGAGACAGGGTATGCTAAATAGCTAGCAGCGATATTTAGGAATGGGGGGCTTAAGTTGACAACTGAAGGGCAGCATAGCTTTAGTTTGCTGAGAAGAAATTCAATGTAGGTGGTAGGGATAGGTTTGAGTGAAAAGATATCTGTTTGAGTTGATAAGAAGTGGTGTGGGAGGGTTAGTGGTGTTGTTGATGTGTATTAATTTAGTGATAGAGTCAATGAAGTAGGAGATAAGAATGTTGGCAGTTTTCAGGGGAGTATTGTTAGGACAGGGGTTAGGTGAACTAAGGCTACCAGGGTGGAGAAATTTATTAACAGTGGTCCACGGTTCTTTGGGATTTTTGTGGTGGCTTGATAAGGGGTTTTGGTAGACATTTTTCTTGTCAGTAATTACTTGTTTTCTAGTGCAGTTATGAAAATGTTTATAGTTTTGAAGGTAAGTCTGGGTTTTGAATGTTAGCCAGCATTTCCTGGCCTTGTCTCTTTCCAGCATTAGAGAGCGAGAGGCCATGGATAGCCATGGGTCAGGACTACATTTTATTCTATCTTCCAAAGGGGAGCTAGGGAGTTAAGAGTTTCAAGGAATATGTTGTTAAATTTAAGCACTGCTTCATCCAGGGGTAGGTGATGCAGGAAAGACCAGTTAATGGAGGAGAGTATATTATTGAATATGTCTGGGTTAAAGTTAGAGAGGGAGTAATGGTATTTGTATTTCGGTAATTTACAGTGCTGTGGTGTATATCTTTGGGTGCAGATGGGAGAGTGGTCGCTCATGGAATCAGGTAGAGATTTGGGGTTGTGGTAAAGGTTTGGCTTAGAGACTAGGATCCAGTCTGGGGTAGCACCAGAGTTAGAAGATTTACTATGATGAGTTGGGGTTATGATGCATTGAGTGAAGCCATGTAGATCTATGGAAGAGTTTCACAAATAATATACAGCTACTTCTACCACTGAACTCCCATTAAACAAACAAAGCAATAGGACTAGCCCCCATCAGCAGATAGACACATGCAGACACCTCCCAACACCATCAGTCTGTACAATGTATACTTTGTAAAGATAACCACAGCGTTAACCTGAAATATAGATTTATAAAATGCAGCATCTTTTGCTATTGATAATGTTGCACTATTTCTTTTCTGGCCCCCTCAGGGAGTTGAGGCCTATAAGAAACATATTTGCAGTGTTTCTTCATAACTTTAGCCAGCATTAAAAAGTGTCCTGTCTTCTCACATAGTTGCCTGCAGGCACAACAAAGAGCAGAACAGTGTAATGACTTCACTAACCAGAAAGAACGTCTTGGAGTTTAAGCTCAACTTCGCACATAATCCAGTAGTCCCTTTGGATGATCGAAATTCCCCTTACATTATTCAATAGCACATTGACTAAATTATTTATTCTGGTAATAACATTTTAAATTGTAAATATGTGACATTTTTCTATCTTGTTTGTCCTTGGTTGAACCTGAAATAGGTCCATTGTAATCAGTGTTCTACACAGATCAACAAATACAAATAAATGAATAAAACAAATAACTTATAAATAAAATAAACAAATAAAATATGTGTACAAGTCTTTATCATAACCATAAAAATTCCTTGGGTATTGACACACATCTCAAATATTTTGGTAAATTTGGGTTAAGCTTGGCTAGATTTAAAATGGCTCTTTGGCCGGTAGCCTAGTAACAACCTATGAATATGTGAACCTATAAGTTGACAAATAAAGCAAAATTTAACATGCAGTGTATTATGTTCCCCTGTTCTGTAACTGCTAGCCTCTAGTCATAAATTGTTAAGCACTGATTGTTATCCAGTCTGTTCTAAAATGGTCATGCAATGCTGTATTATTATGCCTGCCAGCTGGTGTCTCTAAAACTTCCCTTTTAGGAGTAGTGGCCTGTGTGGAAGATTTACATAAACTAAAATGTATTCGAAAATCAATTTGCAAATTTTGAAGCCCCGATTTATTTCGAAGACTAGTTGTGAGCAGAAATCCTTGAATAATTAAGTTGATATATTCTGCAGAACTTGGGTTTAGGAAATGTTTCTCTAAAAATAAAAGGAAAATCCACTTTTAAAAAAGCAGTGTAGCATATGGTAAGCCCTGTGCCTATGCTTCACCCTCTAACTAGACTTGTGGGAAACTAACCAAGGCAATGCTGTGTGATCTTTTTTATATTTATCAGTCATGAATCTGTTGCCACTTTTTAACCTGACATTTGCAAGCACTAGTTACAAATTTGCTTATACACTTTAACATATTATTTCTCCCCAGTTTTAACCAATAGTAGCTTTCCTTGTATGTTTGTAGATATAACTTATAGGTAGTTACTAGGCGTGTAATCCGGGAGACCACTGAGGAGCTTAGCCCAGTTTCCCAATTGCCCCGAAGCACTGCATGGTTAAGTGACTTGCTCAGTCACACAGTAAGCAGCAGTCCCTGGATCACAGAAAGCATCTTGTTAATTGCTCATAACTTTAATCCTCTCTGCTAACTGTTACACTATATAGTATTTGTGCACTCATGTATTCTGTTTTTTTTTTTTTTTTTTTTGAAGTAACGCCATTTTCTTGTGCTGGGAATGCTAGGTCCATAATCCAATTGTAGACATATATCCTATTTACGCAGGGAGCATTGTTGTCTCCACTGTCTTTCTTATTATTTTTTTCTTCCCTTCTCTTTGTGACGATAAGCAGAATAATGCTGATAGAGTATTTGTATATAGGTTCATAGGTTGGTACTAGGCTATTGGCCCTAGGGCCTATACAAGCCTAGCCACAGCAGGATATGGTATGGAGAACAGACTGGTAAGTGTATGGTGCATTTTACTTATGTGTTAGCTGGATAGTTTAGTGCTTTGAACTAGGTGTTTGTGTGTGTGTGAATTTAGTGCTTTGAACTGGAGGTGTGTGTGTGTGAATTTAGTGCTTTGAACTGGAGGTGTGTGAATTTAGTGCTTTGAACTGGAGGTGTGTGAATTTAGTGCTTTGAACTGGAGGTGTGTGAATTTAGTGCTTTGAACTGGAGGTGTGTGAATTTAGTGCTTTGAACTGGAGGTGTGTGTGTGTGAATTTAGTGCTTTGAACTGGAGGTGTGTGTGTGTGAATTTAGTGCTTTGAACTGGAGGTGTGTGTGTGTGAATTTAGTGCTTTGAACTGGAGGTGTGTGTGTGTGAATTTAGTGCTTGAACTAGAGGTGTGTGTGTGAATTTAGTGCTTTGAACTGGAGGTGTGTGTGTGTGAATTTAGTGCTTTGAACTGGAGGTGTGTGTGTGTGAATTTAGTGCTTTGAACTGGAGGGGTGTGTGAATTTAGTGCTTTGAACTGGAGGGGTGTGTGTGTGTGAATTTAGTGCTTTGAACTGGAGGTGTGTGTGTGTGTGTGTGTGTGTGTGTGTGTGTGTGTGTGTGTGTGTGTGTGTGTGTGTGTGTGTGTGTGTGTGTGTGTGTGTGTGTGTGTGTGTGTGTTGTATGCAGGTGTTAAAGACTTGAGTTCTCTACCCACCACCATTTTGATCTGATCTGTTCCTCATAATATCTGTGGTTTGTAAATGTTGCAATGCTTGATATTTGATGGAGTAGTAGTAGCATTGTTGCCTCACAGCTGCAGGTTCTCAGGTTTGATTCTTGGCTGGGGTTCCTTCTTTGTGGGTCTGGGGTCCCCCCTGTGTTTGTGTGGGTTTGCTTTTGTGTCCTCCCATGTTACAAAGACATGTCTGCATTATTTCTTCCTGGGCCTCTGCTGAAAATTGTTTTTGTTCGAAGTCAGACTGTCCTGATTAATAAATGTTAAATAAAATTGACAGGCATTTGAATTTCAGACTTCAGGTTTCTGAATGTTTAATTCCTTGCAGATTTGATGGTGCAGTGGCAGTATTGTTGCCTCACAGCTATAGGTTTTCTGGTTTGATTCTTGGTTGGGGTGGCTTCTGTGTGGAGTCTGCATCTCCTCCCTGTGTTTGTGTGGATTTGCTCTGGTGCCCTGCCATTTTACTCTGCTGAAAATTGTTTTTGTTCTGTCAAATTGACCGGCATTTGAATTTCAAACTTCATGTTCTTCAGAATACATAGTAGCACAACCTTTTTTTGTAGCAATTTTTTAAGTTTATAAGATGAATATTTTAAATTTGTCCCTAATATGGTGGCAACACAACATTTTATTCTAGCAACTTTCCAAGATTATACAAGCAATGTTTAATGTGTCCCTGGGTTAATACTATAGCACAACAGGCTGTGTGCTTGCTTTTGATGCAGAAGGCTGTGGGTTCTACTATGTTCTCCTTGGTGAAGATACTAACTATGAGTTCGTTATCAGTTTGCCATCATTTCCTCTTGCAATATTATTACTAGCTTATCATTTTTAATGTTATATATAGGCAATTTATTCCTGAGGGGCACAGACACTTTATTTTTTCGATGAAACCATGAAATATAAAGGTGATTGCTGATTTCTTTAATGTGGAATTATTTAGATGACTTACTTCAGAGATTGTGCATATTTACTGATAATGGACTGTAGAATTGTGGATATTTACTGATAAAGGTGCACTGTAGAATTGTGCATATTTACTGATAATGGTGGACTGTAGAATTATGCATATTTACTAATAATGGTGGACTGTGGAATTGTGCATATTTACTAATAATGGTGGACTGTAGAATTGTGTATATTTACTAATAATGGTGGACTGTGGAGACTGAGTAGACTTTTATGATAAATGTTCTCAACTGGGCAGTTTTGCCATTATGGGTGCATATGGTTTGTTTCATTGCTTACTGGAAAAATGTTCAAAACAAATTTAAAACATATTGTACAAGGAATATAATTTTAGTACAATGAGGAAGGTGTATCAAATTAATCTTTATCTGCCACTGGCAAAATGTATTTTCTTTGAATGTGGGTTTCAATGCTGTTTCAATGAATGTGAGTTTCAAGGGCAGAGAAGTTTTAATGCTAAGTTTTCATTGTGCTTTGTTTAACAGATGACTTAATGTTTGTGCTGTAAAATACAAAATAAAACTTTCAAATGAAGTCCAACTCATCATTAATGGTTCATTGGAATGGCTGCAGAGGCTCCATTCAACCATTATTTTGTCAGGGGGGGGAGGGCAGCAAACTCAGACAGGCCCAGCTGAACTATACCTCCCAACTGTCCAGATTTTCAAAGAATGAATAGATTTTTGCTTCTTATTTTTGGTTTGTTGTTCATAAAATTTGTAGTTTTAATTCCTAAACGATTTACCAGAAGTCACTAAATAATAAGTTTCAGACTTTATAACCTTCATAAAAATGCATGTTAAAGTAAGAGCCATTCTATCAACTGTCTCAATTTATACAATATATTTGGCCTTGTTCAGATTTACTGCATTAACAGGTTGAGAGATACATGCAAATAAATTGCTTTATAGAATTAGGCATAGCCAACCTCTCAACTGTCCCCAAAAACATGGAGGGTTTACAATTAAGAAATAACTGTAATAATCAAAGTTATAGATTACTTGAAATCCATGTAGATTCTTTTATTTTGTCACCTTCTTTGACAGGTAGCAGCTGTATTGTGTGTCTGTTTTATATTTTTGCATCACATTTTTGGTCCATTTTCATAAAATTGTGTTTTTGGCAAATTAGTGACAAATCACTAAAGACTGAAGTTAGAAAATGACAGACATCTGAGTTTCAGATTTTTACCCTTCAGAAAATTCATACTAATGCAAGACCTATTCTATTATCTTTCTAAGTTTATTAGAGCAATATTTAAAAATGTCCTTATTGT
Source organism: Protopterus annectens (assembly GCF_019279795.1). NCBI lineage: Eukaryota > Metazoa > Chordata > Ceratodontiformes > Protopteridae > Protopterus > Protopterus annectens. Next base: position 161,990,052 of record NC_056731.1, read on the forward strand.
TGGGCCTTTGTCCCACTTCTGTGTATGGCTTTGTCCCTTTTCTCTTGCTCTTGAGAGGAGGAGGAGAGGTAGTCATGTCCATCACAGTCAGCCCAGAGTCAGAGATTTCAAATTGTGACATGCGAGTAGTTGTATCTACCTTGGATGGGGAGACACACTGCATAAAAACTACTACAGTGCTTTTCATCTGTGTTGATTTTGCAGAATGGTCTGGTTTCTGTCATATTTTTGTACTGTTGATTTATGCTTATTGCTCAGATTTATGCTTATTACTCAAAGTGCCTGTTGCTCTGTGTTTAAGTAGCAATGCTTTAATGACCATAAGGTAGTAAGCTTTAATAAGCATACTGTTAAAGATTGCCAACATTGAGCCTTTCTGTTGTTTGTGTTGCCATGAGAATACTTGACTAGATAAGATTCCATTATTTTAAAAAGCTCATTACACTTGTTGGAGACTCCAGTCATCTCTTCAGACTTTACCCGTAAACTAAACAGAATGCCAATCATGTGGTCCATAACCTGTACAGTAATCCTTTTTAAAAATGTATCTTGAGCTTGTTTCTTGTTTGCTTTTCATACTTTACCGTAAACTAAACAGAATACCAATCATGTGTGTCCTCCATAACCGTAACAGCTTTCCTTTAAGCAATTGAGCTTGTTTTTTGTTTTGTTTTTACTTTATCATGTTTCCCCACGGAACAAGTTGTCAGGCAGCAGGTCTTATTTGGATGAAGAACATTTTTACAAGTGGGGGGGCACACATAGATTTCTACTTTCAGCATGTTACTTGGTACTTTAATAAAGCTGAATATATTATAATTAGAACTACAGTGCAAGGAGAAGTGGTTTGAGGTGAGTGGTTCTGGTTTTTCTTATACTTGATTTTGACTGGCATTTCAGTAATGTATTTTAAAAATAATTTATTTTTTCATGCCTCACAACCTTTTGTTTCATCTAGATATTAAGTAGTCAGCTGTCATGCAGCCAATGCATTTTTATATTTCTACTCTTCTTTTTGTCTTGATTGGACTTTCATAATGATGGTTTGCCACCCAGGGCAGCGTATTTAATTAAGTTAGCTTTTTTTGGTTTTTTTGCTCCTCTCTCTCTTTATGGTTGACTGCCTAGCCATAACAATTCCCTGGCTATTTCTTCCCACACAATTTACTTCCTTGGACTCCTGTCTAGCAGGGTGACTGATGTGATCCCGGGGTGAATTTCCTTTCTCCCATCCAATCGTCAATGTTTTGTTTATTGTGATGACAAGGTTTAGATCCCTGGAGCGTGTGGCTCTGAGGGATTGGGATTTCTTTAAGTGTAGCATGTCCAACAGCTCTGAGTTTGACATGGCCTTGTATGTTAAGCAGAGATTGCCTCTGAGTAGACGATATGTGACAGAGTATAGCTGGTGTATTTTAAGGTGGTCAGCATAGGGCATCTGCTTTAGACCTGTGATTCTTTTAGTGAGGTATTTCTGCAGTCTTTCCAGTTGTTGCAGATGTCTTGAGAGGTACATACCAAATGGGGCGTTGTATTCTATAATGGGGTCTAATGAGGGATGAGTACCATGGGACAATGACCTCCTTGTTTCTGGATGAAAAGCTCTTTGTGATGAGGTGTGCCACATAGAAGGATTTCCTGACTGTTGTGGTGATGTGGTTCTTGAAGGTGAGACCACTGTCCACCTGTGTCCCTAAGTCTCTTATCACACTTTCAGTGTTTAGTGTACTGCCACCTATGTGGTAATTCATGGGTACATGTTTTTTCCCAAAGGGGATAACTATACATTTCTTGGCATTGAGCTTGAGCCCATGGCTCTGGCACCAAGCATCTGTTTCTGTAAGGCCCTTTTGTAGAATATCCACATCATTTGGAGATTCAATAATGGCTCCCAGTTTGCAGTCATCTGTGAACTTTGTTAGCCCGAGTCCGTTAGTGTTGGCCTGTACTTCAAAGAAGTAGATGCCAAACAAGAGCGGTCCCAGGACTGAACCCTGAGGTACTCCACTTGACTGGAGCTGGATTTGGAGTCAGCTACTTTTACAGTGTGGGTTCTGTCAGTAAGCCATTTGGCAACCCATTGAGTGACATAGGGCTTAATGCCCAGTTTAGTAAGTTTATCTATGATTCCAGAATGGGAAATGGTGTCAAAGGCCTTGGTGAGGTCCAGATAGGCTGTGTGGACTGCCTTACCCTCATCCACAGCTCTAGAGACTGATTCAAAGAAGTCAATCAGGTTCAGGAGACAAGATTGGCCCTTCATGAACCCAAATTGGGTGGGGTCCAGTGTTTGAAGGTTACCAATATATTTGTTTATAAGTTCCATGATAATACGTTCCATGGCCTTGCAGATCAGGCTCATCAGACTGATGGGGCAATAGTTCCTGGGATCCAAGGTGGATCCCCCCTTGTGGAGTGGGATAACTGTAGCTGTGCTCCACTCAGTGGGCACGAATCCTGATGTGAGGGTATAATTAAACATGACACTTAGGTGAGGTGCCAGTTCATTTTGTAGTTCATGTAGTACACAGCCCAGGATGTCATCTGGTCCCATGGATGCTGTATTCTTAGCTTTGGAGAGTGTGTTTTTTACCTGTGTGGCCATTACCAAAATTTGGCAATCTTCCAGTATTGAGATGGACCATTTAGGGGGTGAGAGGTGGGTGAAGTTGGCACTGAATCGATCTGCCAGGATATTGTCAATATCCTTGGGATCAGTATATTTAATGCCATTCTGTTGTAGCTCATAGCAGATCTGAGCATTGCCATTTAGATTCTTGACATAGTTATAGAATGCCTTGTGCTTGTCTTTGGAATCTTTGGCAATTTTATTTTCATAACTAGCTTTGGAGGATTTTACGCAGGATCTCTGCTTCTTACTGAGGCTGGTAAGGGAATTTTTTGCATCATGGGATTTTCCTCTTTTCTGCAACAGTTTCTTCCTTTTGTTGTAAAGTTTGTTCATGGCAGGGGACCACCAGATTGGCTTCCTTTTTTGGAGGAGAGCATCTTGGTTCTATTTGGGATGGCACGATTTATGCATGAGTCGATGTGCTCGTACAGTGCCTTAGTGTAGGATGCAGCAGTCGAACTTTCAGTTCCCATCTGAATGGGTGTCATGAAGTTTGTCACATCTGACTTGAGTAGCAATATATTGTGAATATGTATCATTGCCATTTCCACTTTTAAGTCCATGCATCCATGCATTGTATTTTTATTTATTTATTTATTTGACTTTTGTTAACTAAGTTAGTCCAACTGGGTGGAGACGCTTTTTCAGCGGAGACCCGAGGAGAAAAGCTCCAACAAGAAAAACAGTTACATTTATTGCTAATGCTTACAGAAAAAACAGTTTTTTTTTAAAGAACTAAGATAAAATCATAAACAGTACATTTTTTTTGCAAGGCAAGATCACCAATTTTTTTTAGGGAGGACAGGAATAGTATGAAAAGTACATGTTTACTAAAAGTTGTATAGTGAGGAAATATGTAGAGATGAAGGAAGAAAATTAGTATGCAGACAGTATAAGGCAAGATAGGAAGATAGCTATAGTGAGCGGCAGAAGTGTAGAGGAAAATATCAGAGTGAGTTGCATTCAGGTTGCCTAAAGTGTTCACATTGTTTCTGTTGACTTGCCATGTTGTATAGAATAAAAGTTACATGTTTAATTAAAATGATGGTGTATCATGACTACCAACAAATACTAATGTGCAACTCTAGGTTCGCAACTCTGAAATAATATGAGAAGCGTTATTTTCCTGATCAATGAAAATAAAAAAAAATAAAAAAACACTGCGCTAATTACAAAATAAAACCAATGGAAAGAATCCACTAAGCTTAAACATTTTACCAGTAAAAAGTTGTTTTATCTCAAAGAATCCCATGTTCCATTCTACCTCACACAGATATTGTTTTACAAAAACAGAACCTTTCAGCATAGAAAAATACAAATTTCTATGAAATGTCTTAAAATCATTTGGCTGGATGCTTGGAGACAGAGGTTCACTCACCTTTGTGGTGACCAAATTAGATAAAGAAATAGATTAAATATATTATTGTCCTCTATGGGTTGTGAAGTGAAGGCCATTTACAGTTCATTTTCATTCACAGAGAGCCAGAGTGTTATCTTCAAGTCAGTGATTAGTAAGAGCAATGAACATTTTGTGCAAACAAGAAATATAATATACGAAAGAGCATGCTTCCACAGATTTGTACAAATAAAGGGTAAATGTAATGAAACTTTTATAAAGCAACTGTATGAACTGGTTGAAAGCTGTAGGTTTTAATGGCACAAAAAGGTGGACAAATCAAAGACAGGATTAACTTGTGCTGGCTGATGTAGAAATGCCTCAGATGCTAAATTAGAAGTTTAACTAGTCCAATCTAAAACAAATCCCTCTAGGCAAAGCTGTATGTCAATTCAATAAAACCTTCCTTAACATCCTAAACTAAATTATCCCTTTGAGAACAAATCCTACCCTTATCTAGAAATACCAAACAGCTTGTGAAGCTAAGAGATAACCCATGGAAAACTTGGAGGACTAACAAAACCCATACAAACCTGTGGCATTACAAATACCTCAGGAACTGAACAAAGAATTATGTTAAATTGGACAAAAAGAAACTACTACACTAAACTACAAGTTGCAAACAAAAACAATCCCAAATTTTTCTGGTTCTCCATAAACCACTGCTACACCCTAACACTCGTCCCTACCTTTACCAACCCTAAGCAACCCCAATATCTCTGAAAACACACCTACCCAGTTTAGCTCATACTTCATTAAATCAGTTTCCTCTCTGGTCAATAACCAAACCCCTCTATCAGACAACTCTTTTCCCAGCGTACCGACCACCCATACCTTTTGTATGTTAAACCTGTTTTAACATCAACTATATAAAAGATACCTTATCAAACGTAAGACCACCACTCTAGCTCCAGACAATTTACCCAATAAATAAATTTTAAATGCAGCAGAGGCTATTGCTTATCCAGTCTTTATACTAAGAAATTGATCCATCAAAAAATCACGTTACATTACTTTTGAAAAAAATCCTATTTTCCCCTCTTCACAAAGCCAGTTCCTCAACTGACTGTACTATTGCTCCATAGCCATCTTCCCCCATCCAAAATACTTGAGAAATGTATACAGACAGCTCTGTCCCTCATAACTCATCATGTTCTCCTCTCCCCATCTCAACATGGTTTGCAGCCATAGACCTCTGCATTTCTTAGCTTTATTAACACTGTTAACATAATAGAAATACTGGAAATGCTCTATCTCTTCCTGAGCCTATCAAAAGATTTTGACATACAATTTTTTCTCCTATAAAAACGTGTCAGTGTAGGACTTACAGAGCAGTCCTAGTTCCACAGCTACCTTGCCAGTAGATCCCACTCAGTTAAACATCTAAATAATTTCTCACCTTTCATATCTGTGTCATTTGCCTTCTCCCAAGGTCCTCTCCTCAACCTTAGCTCTTCAGCATATTTGTCAATGATTTTTATACAGCCAGCCAAAGCACCACCATCACACTGTACTCTGATTCCACACTTATCTGCTCAGCCAAAGACCTCAACACTCTACAAAGGATAACACAAGAATCCTTCAGATCAGTAGAATAATGGTTCTCCAACTCTCAGCACTTCCTCAGTCCCGAGAAATCTAAACTAATTATTTTTACCCCTAAACAACTTAAAGGCCCAAAAACGTAGTTTTCAATAACCTCCTCAAACTACACAAACATTGAACTTGTTCAGCTGACAAAACTCCTAGTTGTCTCAAATTTGACTTCCTTATTCAACCCATAGTCAAGAAAACTCATCAGAAATTAAGCTTCCTGTATCGAATCAAATCCTACCAGTCTGATTCTACACAAAAGTACATTGCTTCAACACTTCTTCTACCCAGTCTTTCCAACCTGACTTGTGTGAGTTTTAAAGCAAAGACTGCCTTATACATATGGACTCTGACTCTCATGACACAGAAATAATTAATGCACCAGCCATGACTAGTCAATAAATAATGGCCATACTGACGACAATTTTATCATGCTATGATCTTCCTATTGAACTAGTTACAGACAATGGTACACAGTTTATCTGCACTGAGCTCTAACAGCTTGTTTTTGACTATGGCTTCACTCATACTATGCCAAGTCTTCACAATCCACAATTAAATGGTGACATGAAGTAAGTAATACCAACCACTAAAAAAGATATCAAGACATCAGATTTTCACAATTGTGTTAAGGCATATCAAGCTACCCCACTCACAGATACAGGAGTAAGCCCTTTACAGCTACTGCACAGAAAACAGATACAAACTGACATGCAAATTAACATGAGTATCAACTCACTTTTTCCCATATTGTACATGGAGTTGTGGGTTGTGAATGAAGGTGATAAGACAAAACTTGAGCCTAAAATTATTTTATACAATACAGTTAAACAAAATGACCAAAATGCCAAAGTTTCATGCAAAACATTTTGCAATGGCACCATTTTGGACACCCACTATCTATCTATCTATCTATCTACCTATTGGTCTATCATTTGATCAGTTCAAGTTGTTCACTTAAAATTAAAGGCGGAGAAACAGTGGGACACAACAGGTGCTGCAGTGCAGAAAACTACTAAACCACAATCCCACTTAGTGCAAACAGAAGAGAGTACCATAGTTCATCAAAATAGACGTATCCAATTGGTTCCTGGTGAGTATCAACCCAAATTGCAGTCTTCTGGAGAAATTATTGGACAAACTGGTGACAAAACGTCTTCTTCTTCCTCTTTCAGTTGTTCCTGTTAGGGGTCACCACAGTGGATCATCTCTTTCCATTTCTTTCTGTCATGCTCTGTCACACCAACCACCTGCATGTCCTCTCTCAACACATCCATAAACCTTATCTTAGGCCTTCCTCTTTTCCTCTTACCTGGCAGCTCCATCCTTAGCATCCTTTTCCCAATATACCCATCATCCCTCCTCAGCACATGTCCAAACCAATGCAATCTCGCTTCTCTGACTTTGTCTCCAAACTGTCCAACCTGGGCTGACCCTCTAATATACTTATCCTGTCCATCCTCGTCACACCCAGTGCAAATCTTAACATCTTTAACTCTGCTACAAACTAATGTGATTAATGTCTAATAAAATGCTCCTGTCCTGACAAAAGAGCTCCCTCAACCAAATATTCAAGACAAGGGTGAAGGCTTGAGTTTAACTATCTATAGTGACAGACCACATATTGTGTAACCAAAGCAGTCAACTGTGATTGTTCCTGTTCCTAATCCTGTTGACTTTTCTTTGTCTAGTGATGGAAAAATACTAATGTTTACTATAACAATAGCTCTCAAAGTTTTCCCTCCACCAGTTCAAATTCTGTGCTACATTCCAGTTCCACCAGTATTCAAATGACCATGATGGGCACAACAATCACAATTTTAAGTTGTTTTTGAAGTTCTGGTGGAGAAATACAAGTTTCTTGCTAGCAATGCATTGTCAAAGTTTCATAAATCATGTTGCTTGTATTTATTATCAAAACACATTTGCAGCATCAGTCCTGAGTGCTAAATGTATAGTGCATTGCTTGTGCATCACTGTACTTCGTAATTTCAAAAAAGGAAATTTTTCTCTTTAAGAAGGGAGATGTGATGATAAGTAGAATAAAGCTGATACATGTTGCATATATTGAATACATATTGCCATTGCCATTTTAAGGATGCTGTATGTGTGCCATTTTAATAACATACATATCCCACAATGCATTGTATTCTAAGCTAAGGTCACTTGTGTTTAAGATGGTTGAAGTCTTCAACAACAAAACAAAAACGGAATGGTTCAGAGATAAAAAAGTGTCATGTTCCAACTGGTTAAACAACTGATTTAATAGTTTACAATAAAAACAGGTTGAGCGCTTTCATCTACTGCCCGTAGATTTCATCAGAACATTGATTCTATGTGTCATTCACATTTATACCAATGAAAATTCCCGCCCTTTTGTCAATTAATTAAATAATTACTATAAACAGTGAATAATTTAAAAGCACACACAATATTCAAATGTTGTTCGTAAATTATCTAAAATTCAGTGGGAAACTTTTACACATGTATATAACATTCCTATACTACTGCCTGTGCTGTTAATACAAAAAATGGATACAATACATTTCTACAAATTAAATGAAAAAATCATTTTAAACTGTTCCTTCATACTGAAGTTAATTCTTGTAATAGTAAAGATATGGCTACCAGTGGTAACACCCCTATGTCCACTACCAAAACATTCCTACCTGTAAACATATGTAGTACACAAGTTTAAAATAAATAAACAATGACAAATAATGAATATATTTTTAAAATTATTGTTGGATTGTGTCCAACCTATGTGTATCTGAGTAATTCAAAAGTTGGTTATTGCTATACATCTACTTGTAAAATAAATTATGTCTTAATAAGAAGTTTGGTGAGTATGTATTCATTTAATTCTGGGGGGTTGGCAGCGTTCAGCTGTATTTGCCATTTTATTTCTTTCTACCCTAATATTGCTTTTATATTACTCCCCCCCCCGGATTGTTTTTGACAACATCAAGTATGGCAAATTTAAAAGACTCACATCCAGCACTGTTCTCCAAGTGTCTATATAATGCATTATTTTTATCCTTTCTCTTAATACAATAGAGATGATCATATATCCGGTTTCTAAATCTTCTGTCGGTTTTCCCAACATAATAACTAGAACATTTTGTACATTTTCCTAGATATATAACACGTTGTGTCTGACAGTTCCCTTTCTTAAATTTAATTTTACTCTTAATTCCATTTTCCAAATATATGAATTTCTCCTCCATAATGGCGTGGCACTGATTACAGTGTCCACACTTGGTAGTACCTTCTAATTTTTCTGTTGTGATAGCTCTCGTATTAGAAGTTCTTGTTTCTATCATCCTTTTAATGTTGGTCCCATTCTTGTACACAAAGGTAGGTCTATCTCCAAGTCTACTGTATACTGCTTCATCACTAGTTAAAATATTCCAATTATTGTATATGATTTTCTTAATTTCCCCCACAAATGGACTAAATTCTAATATATATGCTCTATGAAATCCAATATTGTCCACCTTGTTGTCCTCTGTTCCCTGGGTATTGGTGGAATTACCTAAAAGGGGAACATATGTGTTCCCCCACTCTCTGATAACATAACTAGTGATGTCACTTATTAAGTTGTCAGAATATCCCCTTTTCCTAAACATGTCACCTATTGATTTGATTTCCTTGACCATGTCTTCCTGTATTGTAGTCATACGGGCTGCCCTAATACACTGCCCTTTGAGGATACTTCTTTTTAAAGAATGGGGATGATTGCTAGTATATTCAAGATAAGAATTACAAAATGTTTCTTTCCGATATATTCTAGACTGAAATTTATACCCATCACTAAAAATATATGTATCCAAATAGTTTATACCCATCCTACTGTAACTATGGGTGAATTTCAAATATGGACTAGTATGATTTAAGTAGTCAACAAACTTGACAATAGATTCCTCTGTTCCATTCCACAACAGAAACATATCATCCAGGAACTGGACGTAACACAATATATATTCATTCCAACTGGTACCAATAATGAATTCTTCCTCCCAATCCAATAACACTAGATTAGCGTAAATGGGGGCACATGCTTCCCCCATTGCTACGCCTTGTGACTGTTTGTAATACTCTCCTTCAAAATAAATGAAATTGTTGTCTAGAACTAAGTTAATGAATTCTGATATTAGATCTACCCTGTCCCAGTCAAGATGTGAATATTTGTTAACACTGTTGTTAAATCTCCTCATTCCATCTGTCTTGGGTATACAAGAGAATAAATCTATTATATCAATGGTCAAAAATACTAAATTATCAGTCCATAATTCTGCCTTAAATCTACTCAGAAAGTCCCACAAGTCCTTTATTAAATGTGGGACCCTTTAGTAGATAGGTTTCAACCATTGGTCAATAGCTTTCCCAAACGGAAATGTCTTACTCTTGCTTCCCAAATGATGGTTCTAAAAGGTGGATTATTGATACATTTGTGTATCTTGGGTAGAGGACAGGGCTATCTACTCTCAAAAATTTGTGTGTTTCTGTATCAATATGTTTGTCCATTAAATATTCTTCTAAAATAAATCTATTCTTCTGTGTACTATATTGATTTGATTATGTGAAGATATCTCATATTTACCAGATTCATTCAAAATTTCAAATATTTTCTGTGTGTATTCATTTGCATTGTATAGAACAATGCCCCCTCCCTTGTCTGGGGTCATTATCCGAATGTTGTGGGAATCACATAATTCCCTGAGGGCATTTTGTTCTTCATCACTCCAGTTATTCTTCACTTTAACCCTTTGTATATTGTTGTGCAATTCATATATTTTGTTCGTCACTACTTTTTCAAAAGTGGCTAAAGTATTATGCATGGGAGGTGTAAAATCACTTTTCCTTCTCAAGATGTTGTTATAGGGTCCTCTTTCATTCTGATTTTGAAAAAATAAACCCAAATTTAATTTTCTTAAATTTAATTTTCTTAAATAAAGTTTAAATTCAACTAGGGTATCCATAAGGTTAAACCTTCTTTTGGGTATATATTTCATAACTTTTGAAAATACTTTGAAATGTTCAACATTAATCTGATGTTGTGTATAATTGTAGATATTGAAGCCCCCCATGCTATATGTCACACCATTGTTGTGTATTACATCTGGCTCTCTAACAATATTTGGAGGTTTGTGTACTTCAAAAATATTTATGGGGTTCGTCTGTTTCCATACTTGAGTTCCTCTTTTGTACTCCTTGGTCCATTCCTGTCTCTGTCCTAAAAAACCTCTATCAGTGTCATTTCCCTGTTGTGACTGCCAATAATAATCATTATTGTAAGCCCTATTGTCCTGCCTAGTTACTTGTGTTTTGTTGCACACGTTATTCCATTTGTATGATGTATTATTCTCGTACTGTTTTAAATCTCTTAAATATTTTTTAGACTTTCTATCAAATTTTTTTTTAACAACTGGTTTCAGCATATACAAATTGTTTCTTATGTAATGTTTCCCACTGAGTGTATATCAAATTGTTAGTGGTAGACTCATTCAGTTCTTCCACTTCTTTCAATAATCTACTCAATTTACTGTCATTACATGTGATTATAAACTCCATGAACTGAATACCAAAACCGTCAAATATTTTGTTACAAGCTTGTATATTGGACTCATTTAATTCTATACCCATTTAATTTCATTTATTTTGTAGGACAGTATTACAAACAGTCACAAGGCGTAGCAATGGTGGCAGCATGTTCCCCCATTTACGCTAATCTAGTGTTGTTGGATTGGGAGGAAGAATTCATTATTGGTACCAGTTGGAATGAATATATATTGTGTTACGTCTGGTTCCTGGATGATATGTTTCTGTTGTGGAATGGAACAGAGGAATCTATTGTCAAGTTTGTTGACTACTTAAATCATACTAGTCCGCATTTGAAATTCACCCATAGTTACAGTAGGATGGGTATAAACTGTTTGGATACATATATTTTTAGTGATGGGTATAAATTTCAGTCTAGAATATATCGGAAAGAAACATTTTGTAATTCTTATCTTGACTATACTAGCAATCATCCCCATTCTCAAAAAAGAAGTATCCTCAAAGGGCAGTGTATTAGGGCAGCCCGTATGACTATAATACAGGAAGACATGGTCAAGGAAATCAAATCAATAGGTGACATGTTTAGGAAAAGGGGATATTCTGACAATTTAATAAGTGACATCACTAGTTATGTTATCAGAGAGTGGGGGAACAAATATGTTCCCCTTTTAGGTAATTCCACCAATACCCAGGGAACAGAGGACAACAAGGTGGACAATATTGGATTTCATAGAGCATATATATTAGAATTTAGTCCATTTGTGGGGGAAATTAAGAAAATCATATACAATAATTGGAATATTTTAACTAGTGATGAAGCAGTATATAGTAGACTTGGAGATAGACCTACCTTTGTGTACAAGACAGGGACTAACATTAAAAGGATGATAGAAACAAGAACTTCTAATACGAGAGATATCACAACAGAAAAATTAGAAGGTACTACCAAGTGTGGACACTGTAATCAGTGCCACGCCATTATGGAGGAGAAACTCATACATTTGGAAAACGGAATTAAGAGTAAAATTAGATTTAAGAAAGGGAACTGTCAGACACAACATGTTATATATCTAGGAAAATGTACAAAATGTTCTAGTTATTATGATGGGAAAATCGACAGAAGATTTAGAAACCGGATATATGATCATCTCTATTGTATTAAGAGAAAGAATAAAAATAATGCATTATATAGACACTTGGAGAACAGTGCTGGATGTGAGTCTTTTAAATTTGCCATACTTGATGTTGTCAAAAACAATCCTGGGGTGGGTAATATAAAAGCAATATTAGGGTACAAAGAAATAAAATGGCAAATACAGTTGAACGCTGCCAACCCCCCAGGATTAAATGAATACATACCCACCAAACCTCTTATTAAGACATAATTTATTTTACAAGTAGATGTATAGAAATAACCAACTTTTGAATTACACGGATACACATAGGTTGGACACAATCCAACAATAATTTTAAAAATATATTAATTGTTTGTCGTTGTTTATTTATTTTAAACTTGTGTACTACATATGTTTACAGGTAGGAATGTTTTGGTAATGGACATAGGGGTGTTACCACTGGTAGCCATATCTTTACTATTACAAGAATTAACTTCAGTATGAAGGAACAGTTTAAAATGATTCTTTCATTTAATTTGTAGAAATGTATTGTACCCATTTTTGTATTAACAGCACGGGCAGTAGTATAGGTACGTTATATACATGTGTTAGAGTTTTCCACTGAATTTTAGATCATTTACGAACAACATTTGAATATCGTGTATGTTTTTAAATTAGTCACTGTTTATAGTAATTATTTAATTCATTGACAAAAGGGCAGGAATTTTCATTGGTATAAATGTGAATGACACATAGAATCAATGTTCTGATGAAATCTACGGGCAGTAGATGAAAGCGCTCAACCTGTTTTTATTGTAAACTATTAAATCAGTTGTTTAACCAGTTGGAACATGCCACTTTTTATCTCTGAACCATTCCATTTTTGTTTTGTTGTTGAAGATTGTTGGGGTTCACAGATACGGACTTTTGTAAGCATGCTTGAAGTCTTAACATAGTTTCTGTTAAGGTTATATGATGTATAGAGTAAACATTACCTGTTTGAGTAAAATGATGTTGTATGCACATTCTGACATTTCAGTATCATTATCCTATCCTTATGATGTTTGAATATAGCTCATACATACTTTTTATAATTTTTTAACATCTTCTCTAGATTATACTGGTGTATTCCTCAAGTTTTCAGCAAAATTAGTCTAGAGAATGTTATGGATGGGACAGCTGCAATGCATTTTCTTGTCTATAGTATGTAATCATGGGTGGAGATTTTTTCCTCCTACAAATTGAACCATTTTAATACCAAGAAGGTATAAACTGACAACAAGTGGGCTCAGAAGAAACAGATAAGATATAAGGAACTATAGTGGTCCAGACAATCTATAGACCAGGGTATGAAATATGTCTGCTGTCATTTACATACTGTGTGGACCTGATCACATTATTAGAATACTCTATACACAGTACTCACTTACATTAATATGCAAGAGTTCTTAACATATCAGTTTTCTGACTTATGCACTTCTTTTAAACCAGGATCATGCCCACCTCAGAAATTGTCCTGTCTTTCACTGGCCTGATCTTCAGACCGTCGCTTTCAGTCTGTTGGAGTGTCAGGTTAAAGGTGCTATGAATATGATCTTTCAATGGCAGCTTGACTTTATAAAAACTTTCTTATGACACGTTCTTGTATTTTAATTTTTTTGTTATATTTGAAAGCCTAAGCCAGTTTCTTTTCCCCTAACCTAATCTGTATTGAGGGCCAGAGAGGGAGACCAAGGCTTTCCAGCAGTGTCATACTGCTTCCAGTAACTCCGTGTGACGTCCGTTTCTACTTATTGATGTTATTTCAGATGCTGTCTTAAGTCTAATGGGTTAAACTGATACAGATAACGTGTAGCCATTGTTTAGTGGACATGTCAGAGCATCTATTTAACAGGGAGCCAGTCACTGTCTATGGGGTTAAAAAACAATGTAAAAACAAATTACTGGTGGGCTTTGTCCATTCCTGCCATGAAAAGTAATAGATAATGATGCTAGTAAATTTAAACCAGCATGACTCAATGAGCTACACCAACTCCATCCCATATGGATGTAATGCTGTTTATTATTCTTTATATGACATTACAGTAGCAGCAGAAGCAGCCAATATGTCGGTCTAATCTGCATGTCTCCACTATACCTCAAAGCCTTCTGGAAGTTTATTGAGGTGTTTTGCCCAGATAGTGCTTGATGCTGGTCTGGCAGAGTGTCCCAGTGCAGTTGCACAGAGATTAACAATCATACTTATACTGTTCTTGCTCGAGTTTTTGATACAAAGAGGTAATGGGAGCAGTCATTCCACTTTCCAAATAGTTAAGTACCTGATTAAAATTTTAATGAAGACATATTTAATTTGTACTTTTTCTCTAGAATTCTTTACTTTGCCGATCATAAATTCCATTTGGCATGTCAATGTGATTTGAGGCTTTATTGCAGCTATCTTCTCCTTAACTGCCCACATGTGGTAGATTAAAGTTATTTCTTTATATATTGACAATTTTATTTGTGCATTTTTATTTGTGCACAGGCTTGGTGTCATTGTAGTGGCCAGGACCAGGTTAAAGGCACTATGAATATAATTACTAACTACTGCCCATAAACTCATTTACTGTGCAGCAGCCTGCCCATCTCTCTCCTCCATTCAGACCATGTACCATCCTAATCGACACCTTATGTCTGAAAAGAAAATGCTATTGAACATTTATGAACCTAAGCTCTCAGCTGGCCAAATGCTGTATTCTTTTACTGTCTCCAAGCTATGGAATAATCTCCTCATTCACTCAGGACTATCAGTAATCCTTCTTCCTTTAAAAAATCTCTCAGTCTCTATCTCTCCTCATACTGGATATGCACGTGCACCCCAACAGACAACCCCAAAACCTGACCCCCTCTCAGAATCCTTACTCTTCTCCCCTCAGTCACTAATCTATCTTTTCTCTACCACACTAACTACTTCTGCTGTCACTTTAATCTGCATTATCCCTACCTTAGGCCTTCTGTCTACTTTCTTTTACCATTTAGGTTAATTTCTTGTCACTGCTAATAATTTTACTTTTATATTTACACTTTTTCTATTCTTACATTAACACCATAATTGTAAACCATTCTTCACTGTTGTTATCAAATTTATTCCTTGCTATTATCAAATTATTTTATGTGGTTATTATTTTATTTTAATGTACTACTACTACTGTTTTATATACTCTGTATGGTTGTGTAAAATCTCCTTGTATGTAATTAAATGTGGAGCTTTTCTCCCCAGGCCACCACTGAAAATAGGCTTATTTCAGGCCCAGTGGACTTTCCTGGTAAACAAATGCAATAAATAAATAAATAAGATATTTTGATGGCAGCCTGACTTTATAAAAAACGTCTCATATCATGGTCTTATATTTCACATTTTTGAGTTATATCTCAAAGCTTTTTATTTTTGCCCCCCACCCCCACCTCACAGCTGACCATCAATTACTTCTGGTGCCCCTCTTAAGTCTCCTGGTCCCCAAATCCAATTTCTTTTTCCCCTGGATATACAGATACAGATTTTTATTTCAGATTAGTACCACCTGAACCACCTAGTCCACCCATTTCTCTACCCGCTGGATAAACTGCGGATCCTTTAAGGAACAAGCAATTTTTTTCTTACATCTAATAAAAATTGACTTATGCCTTTCCCACACATTCATATATTTTGTAACAGCAAACTTTGGACTCGCCAATCCATTCAGAAAAGGTGTTCCATTCATCACCCATTTTGTGATATGAGCCTTTCTCATTTTCCCTTAACTCATCCACCTTTTATCTAGAACCTGTGTCATCTGTCCCTTATAAATCACTGTTGAATGATTACATTCATTTGAACTCTGTCAATTTTCTTGTGGTGCTTTTTCATTTACATAATGTAATTTGTCTTCTTCCTTTCTTCTTTGCCTCATAAATTATTCTCCTCCACATGATCTGCAATCCTGTAACTGAATTCTTAGCACATAAGTCCATAACTGCAAGCAGGCAGAAAGTTACCAAAAGGGTCAATTTCACTTTAGATTAGAAAATACTTACCTCCACTGATAAGAGACAAAATCTTCATGTTTAAACCTTTTATCTGTCTTAATTCCCCAAGTGTGCTCCCCAGCTAACCATCAGCTATTAGCTCTTGTTCTATAGATCCCATCCACTAGTCACAGTACTTCTCCCTGGGTGGGGGTTGCTTTAATGTTAAGGAAGGAGATCTTTATTACAGTAGAAAAATAAACCATATGCAATTATATTATGTACTGATATACATCCAATCAGCATATTTGCAAGGAAATAAAGACTGAAAGAACATTATATACATATGGGTGGGAAGGTGAATAGGAGTGTGGCTTAATGCTGGTATTAGTCTCTAGCTGGGAATGTCATTGTGGAGTGGGAATGGAAGTCAAAACAAGGAACAAACTAACAGCTAGCAGCAACACATATGCTGGCCTACATACCTTACTGCCAATGTGCTGATTATACACTGTGAAGCTGGGCAGGCATGAGGAATGGACTAAGAGGAAATGCCTGCTCTGAGCCCAAGAGCAACTGCACCTCTTTAGCCATCCTGCCTGGCCAGCTCTATAATCATTCCAAGCCCCAGTGTCCAGCAGGGCTTGATGAGCACTCTACCTACATCAGCAGAGTCCCTTCACCCCAGGAGAGGGGCACCCATCTTCCCTGCCAGCTCAATCAATTGTCTGAGTTGGTAATTAATCTTGGGTCACCTTTGCGTTAGTCATGGTTTCATTTTTCTTTGCCATCACAGCTGGGGCAGGCTTCATTATAAACTGTGTACTGAGCGTAATGACACAACACTATCACAATGGACATGACCAGTATTAAGTAGACTAAAATACCACTTTCTTGATAAGGCAAAAACAATTAACTTAGTTTCACTTCTTTCAAACATGCTAAAACTGTTAATCAAAACATCATTAAACATGGTAAAATTATATTACCACTTGTTATGAAGTCATAGTTTCCACTATGACTCATTGAGCTAACTCATTAAGGAAACATCTCACCAAGCACAACTAGTCAGGAATTAACCCAGTGAAAAAAATGAAACATAGATATTTTTTAAGGGGAAATGTCCCCTCATCCCTGCATAATCCTAAACTTATATATACAAACTCCATAACTGCATCAATATGAAAAAAGGTATGTCCATGAAAACAACTGAACCCTGACAACACACACTTAGAAACCACACGCATGGCGATTTCCTAGGGAAAGCAGCAATCTTAACGACATAAAACCCTGCCCAATTTGTGGTCAACAAGATGTAAAGAAGCCATATTCTTATTGTGTTCTTTGTGACTTGCATAGTTTTTGTGTGCACTATGTGCCCTAGCTTTTCTCTCTGAGGCCTCCAGTGAAAAATGGACTTCTGCCTATTTTTGCAGCCCAGTAAATAAAACATAAATATATAAATAAAACACATAATATGCCATATAGCACCCTAACATTCAATTTTCCAGAGTTCTATCTAGCTTTTCTGGCACCCTGTGTTGTCCCCTGATCTGGAGTGAAAAAAGGTCCTCTCATACATGAAAATAAGAAAAAAAGGTCCGCTACTTTAAGAGGACTAAACAAATATTATTTCTACTTTTAAAACTGCAGCAAACTGCTTGCTTACACCATCTGTGAAGCAGTTTATTACTTCAGTCCTGACTGCAGAAGTAGTATCAGCATTCATTTCTGGGCCTACATTCAGAAATGACAATAATGAAATGAATTCCAGCAACTGCACCAACCAATCACCATTTGCCAGTCACTCCCTCTAACACATCGTGCCTGGAACAGCTGCTCCTTTGCTCCACCTTAGTTACACCTCTAATAGTTCTATAAAATGTTCACAACAATAATACATCATATCACTTCAAATTCCCATAAGATTTTCATAAAGCATGTCCCCAGTGATAAGGGACTGTAACCAAAGTCCCTGGGTCTACACAACCTCTGGCCTTACTATACCTTAATGTAGTGTTTATCATTTATTAAGCCTTCCAAAACCAAACTATCTCTGTTGGGCATAACCACTTTAATACAGAAACCCAAGGACAAAATCTTCACTCTAAAGAGAAATATTGGAAAAATATACTCCAAACTGGAACAATGAGTTGTGTTTTTTGAAAAAAGATAATGTTTCTACATTGTCTGACATATATCCTACAGCTGCTATAGTAAATAATGGTACACTGTGAAACAACAGCAGCCCATTGTGTGCATAACACTCACATGGGCTAATGTTTATATATCTGGGATGGGCTAAAAACAGGCATTTCAGAAAGAAGCATAAGCATTTATAATGCACATGCAGAATTGTGCAAATTGTGAATCACATGTTGCTTCACACAGCCATATTTGACAGACAAGATTACTGGAGTAAGTAAGCAAAGTAAGCAATGTATATATAAGCTTTAGATATTTAAGACATATCAAATGTTAAACTGTTTGAGTGAATAGCTATTCTCTGAATGTTTTTATTTTTTTAAGATTGTTTGCTGTTCTTATTGCTTTTTTTCAGGTAAAAGGGAATTCTGTAAATGGGGTACAAAGTTGTTGAAAGTTTTGTTACAATGCGATATTGGGTGTTAAGTCTGATTACAACACCACATGATCATTTTATGTTCATATAATATACTTTAGTAAGGAAATGTACCCAAAGGGTGGTAGTGTGAAATATGTATTCAACAGTATTTCGTCATGTTTATAGGCTACAGCACAGCAAATTGAAATGATTACAAACTGAAGAAATGCAATAGTATCTTTATATTTAATTTTAACAGTGCAACTGACCAATATCAACATTAGTCAATAAATCATCATCCAGCCAAAGATTTTCTTTTATTGCTGGTGTGCGACACACTTCCACATTTGTGTGGCTTCTACCTCCCCTATATGGATGGCTTCTTCCCCCACGTTAATGTATCAATATATGGTCAGATCATTCTGAAACATGACAGCACCTCTGAGGTCAGTGAATGATTCATTGGCTATCTTTGTATGAACTGATGACATCAGTCAGATCAGTGGATATTCATAGTTAACAAAGAAGGATGTGATACTCTGAGACACAACCCCCTGCCCCCCTCCCCAGTACCAGTGAAATTCAGGAGTAATGCTTAACTGCATATTATTCACTTTCTACCTGAATGATCTAACATTTGGCAGCTGTATATTTGTCAGCTGATGAAGAACTTTCTAGACTGGCACAAAAATAAATAAATAAATAAACACTTGGTGCATTTAAAAAAATTGCTGGAATATTTTCAGGAAAACAAATCAATATTAAAGAGAAACTATCATATCAAATTCAAAACAACTAAACTGTATCAGAAAATTCAGTCTCAATTTATGTGTGTTTTGGGGATAAAGCAAATGAAAGCTGTTTCAAGTTCCCAGTGCTGTTTGATAATGCACAGAGAAATAAAGGGGTACTATGAAAATGTTATAGCATGGAGCATTAAGAATCATACTGTTAATTAATATATGGAATTCCTACTGCTAATTACTGTATGGAGGTCATACTGCTAATTAATGTACTGAATTCATACTCCTAATTACTGTATGGAGTTCATATTGCTAATTACTGTATGGAATTCATACTGCTAATTGATGTATGGAGTTCATACTGCTAATTACTGTATGGAATTCATACTGATAATTAATGTATGGTGTCCATACTGCTAATTACTGTATGGAATTCATACTTATAATTAATGTATGGAATTATTGAAAATAGGTAGCTTGTACATTGCTGTGAGAGATGGATGTGTTGTATGTGGTGAGATTATCACAGATTGAATCATTAGTAGATGAAAGCTTTTCCATTCTCCTACTTCAGAGCATATATCTCAGCCTGCAGACTCTGAAAATATGTACAAAGACCCTTTAAAAAGAGAAACAGCCAGCCAAAAATCTGATTGGCATAAAAACTGAATACCAAATAGCACATCACTCTTTCTTTTTTTTTTTTTTTTTTTTTCAAAATATTCTTTATTTCAATTTATGTAACAAAACTAATAATCATGTAAAACAGAAGTTAAGGAATAATAAATGTTACCACACTTAATAAAACAAAGTCAATAATAACCATAAGAACTCACATCTATAACTACAATAACTACAAGAAAAACTATATACACTGTGCCAATACCTTCATTAAGGCCACCTTTAATATGTTTCATAATCAGAAGCAGTAAACATATTAGAAGAAAATCTTATTAAGTGTTCAAGACAGTTTAGAAAAGTCCCAGTTTCATCCTATCGAAATTAACATACTGACCTTACCCTTCAGCCAGGAGTAAAAAAATAAAATCCCAAAATTTCTGGTTTTCTAGTCTTTGGTGTGGATTAACAGTTAACCATTTTTGAGAAGATATATACGTAAATGCCAAGTTTCTGAAGCCTCCCCGTGTTAGCTTGGATCTATCCATCCAATGTTTGGTAATATAGAATTTAATTAGAAGGCATATGGTGATCAATACCCTGAGTCTAAACTGGGACATGGTGATATTTGTAATATGAAGCAAAGCCATCTCCCAGGTTAATGTTGATTTATGGTAGCCCATTTTACTTAGTCTAATTTTAAGAGAATACCAAAGGTTATGAGCGTATTTACAAAACCATAATATATGGATAATATCAGCTTGGGAATTTAAACAATAGGGGCATGATGCAGAGATAAATGAGTTGAATTTGTTTAAATGAGGAGGAGTTCTATATAGATTATTTATAATCATAAATTGTGTAAAGGTAAATTTCTTAAAGGGAGAGTGTTTGAGAGTAAGATTGATCGACCTCAGTTTCTGTTGTAGAGACAAATTAATACCATGTCTATTCCAATAATCCACAAATATAATTTCATCTTCCCCTATATAGGCGGAAAATGCTTTATATGCTCTAGAAAGCATATGCTTCTGGGTAATTAAACTCTGTAAAAAATGAGTGATCACTTGAATTTCAGTTTCAGGGCCCGGTTGATTTATTAAAAAGGGTGAAGTGAGGTCACGCAATTGTCTCAGTATAATAAGATAAGGTTTGGGAAGAGACAGATTTTCTCTCAACTCTTTCAAAGAAAGATGGTTGAATTTATAAAGCTCCCATAATGTATAATCCTTAAGAGGAAACTTATTTAGATTTATCATCTGACCCCCCCCCCATTTTAATATTGGGATTAAGGTGAAAAGGCTGTAACAACGGGAGGGCACTAGCTAAGCCCATAGATTTAAATAATTCCTGGAACGTATTAATAAGTCATTTTAATATACCATGTATCTTGAATTCTTTAATAGAAGTCTTTGTTAGGAAAGGTAGAGATTTGGGATTGATCCTAATACCAATGGTATAATTGTACCATAATTTAATCCATAATGGAGTCCATAATAGGGAGTCAGGGAAATGGTTAGCGATAGCTAAGATCCTATTGGCCTGAATAATTCTATAGTATAAAATGAGGTTGGGCATTGCCATACCTCCTCTTAATTTAGGAAGCGTAAGTCTATGGTATGACATTCTAACCGATTTTGGGTACCAAACAAATTTAGCGAGCTCCTTCTGCATCTTCTTAATAAAGGTAAATGTTACTGATGATAGGGATGAGTTAAATTGATAAGCACATCACTCTTTCTGCTTCCAGTAGAATGTGATATACTACTCAAAAATGTGTTTAAAAAAACATTAATAAAAATAATGGAAATGTAAGCACATTATTAAAAAACAGTGTAAAATCTGTAGACTTTAATGAATTGTACTACAGAATTATACTACACAAAGTGAATTATTTTTGTTTCTGAAAAGGGGAAATGTAATATCTGTGTTTTATTTCATTACAGTATTGTTGCCACTAGTATTTTTAGTAAGTTCATAGAACAGCAGTAGGCTAACTGTTCTTGAGGGGGGCCTAGACAGTTACCCTATATAAGTATCAAACTCTTCACCTTGTGTCTGCAAGGTAAATACCTTAACCATTATACTAACCTCCCAAACTTTAAACCATTCTCCCAACCCATGTAGTGTAGTTTTCTGTCTACTACTCAGAAAATTGTGTGAAGGAGTGAATCAAGTTGGAAAAATGGATATACATCCAAAGATATCATCTGTAGGGGTAAACCAGGCCTAAAAAATACAGGTATACCTGCAAAACAGGGACAGTTGAGAGGTCTGCTTCAGAGATGATTAAAGAATGCAAGATATGCTTGGGGATGAAGCAATCAAAGAGAAGGCTGTGAGGGGGGGTTTCCATACAAGAAACACGGATAGGAGATGTGAAATATTATCTGACATCAGTCTTTAAGGCTACCTTGAAATTCATCATTAGCATCACAGCATTGCTATGTCATGAGTCAGTCATTTTGTACACAACAGATGAAAACAATGTTATCCTACATTCACATAAAAATAAAATAAAAATATTATCAAAAGTGCTGTTACACACATTCTTAATTACTATAAAATATTCAGCCATTTTAATTTGCCTTTACCTATTCTAGCTTTTAGTTATATATTCTACTCAGCAGTAAATAAAATATCAGGACAATGGATGTGCCTTATAATATTATCGCTAGACATGCGATTAGTCAGCAATCTGGTACAGTGGGCAAATCTCTGAATATAAGACTAATGGTTTAGAAATGGGTCTGAGTGCTGGAGTATGACTGGGGATAGAAGTTTTGAAGCATTCAGTGGTGACTCTTCTGCTTGTGAGGTTGGTTTAGAATAGGAATCTGGCAGAAATGGGGGCCCTGCTGGAGGACAAGACCCTTTCTTTGCAGCCACTTTTCGAAATGCATGTGTGGTTGAAAGAGAGCAGCTGCAGCTGTTAATGGCATTGGACATGACTTCCCAGTTTAAAGGGAATGAATACATATGTGTGTGTGTGTGTGTGTGTGTGTGTGTGTGTGTGTGTGTGTGTGTGTGTGTGTGTGTGTGTGTGTGTGTGTGTGTGTGTGTGTGTGTGTGTGTGTGTGTGAGTGTGTGTGTGTGTGTGTGTGTGTGTGTGTGTGTGTGTGTGTGCGTGTGTGCGTGTGTGTGTGTGTGTGTGTATGTGTGTCTGTATGCTTGCGTACCTCTTGTTCTCCTCCCCCAACCTTTCGATGTCACTGCATCAGTACCCTACCTGCCCTTCAGCTCTTCACCGTTTCTCTCTCTACAATGGTATCTGGAAATGAAGAGGCTAAGATTATTTGCTGAAGCCTGGATGGGTTAAACTGAGCACCCTCATGGAGTCCACTATGGAAGGGCTGGGCTCCTGCAGAATGTTTCTGGCCAAATGAAGACAGTAACTCAAAGCAGTGTTCAGTACAGTGACAGCAGATGACAAATGAAAATAATTATTAGTTTGAGCTTTATACATTTGTTGCTTGGGATATCCTTGCTGCACAAAGAACTAAGAAAGTTAAACATATGAAGAGTGTTTAATGTCAGCATAATTATATAGCTTAGAAAAAGTGTTTACTTAACGGACAGTATTGAAACATGTTGGAGAGCATTACCTTGTATTCCATTCATAACACCCTAGTGTTCTAACACAACTGACAGAAGTCTTTAATATATCATACTGCATGTACATGGAATACACAGCCATATGAAACAGGGAATTATGAAAGGTGCTGCTATGCTAAATACAATCTGCAACAATAATATATTAATAAGCCAGCAACATTTATGAACACTGTATTTAAGCATTTAGAGAAACATCAATACAAAGATCATTTGCAAAACCTCTCTTTATCAAGGTATCATGCAGTTGCACACTTCCCCTAAAATATAGGTTATTTTCCATTAGCATCTTTGTCTGCTTGAAATAAATATGTTTGTGGACAAGCATATTTAATTAATTGCATTTAGCATTTCTTTGGCAGTACATATACTATTCAAGAGACAATCCCTTTCCAAAATGTTCTGAATAAATTAAAAAGCTGGATTTAATTATGCCAAACTGTCATTACTCTAAATCGGCATTGATTCAAGTTACTCCATATTGTGTACTAATGAACCTTTTTACATATGCATCGGGCATCTTGGATTCTTAGGAATTAAGTAACTAATAATGAATGTCTATCTAGCTGTCTTCTGTAACTTTGAGACAATTAAGCACATATTAATGCATTTAATGCTAAGCATTTTAAAAGGGAATCAATGCATTGTTTAAACAAATGCATATCCAGTGCAAATGTTAAGTCAGAACAACAATTTTATTTGATATATTGGGAAATATACGTATTGCTTTGCAGATTTAATAAAATGAACAGTGCAAAAGTTTATATTTTGCTTATTATAAGTGAACATTTGTATTTTGGTCACAACCCTGAACTGAAATGCACTTCAGTGATTCTTTTACGTCTTTATTTACCTCAAGGGTATTAGAGGTCATCACAATATTTCTCAATGAAAATATATGTGATTCATGAAAATACTCAAGGATAAATGAAAACTGCTGCAATTACTCAAGCAATTATTTAGCAGTTTAAAAGATTTGATATTAGAGTGTGATTGTGGTTTCCCACGTCCTCAAATCTCTGGCCATAGTTACTTTCTGGCTGCACTGACAAAGATTAATGTGTTTTAGACAACACATTTCAGACATTAGGATGCAGATGTAACATTTGCATTCAAAACATCTAATGCATTAGCAAACTAGAGTGGTCAAAGGCGACAAAATACGAACGGGTTCCTGGCAGCAAGCCTAAGCTTTGGAATATGCTAACTGCAAAGGCAAGCCAAATACATGACAGTGGACATGTTTTCCTTCAGTTCCCTCCAAAGTGTTTATTTTATTTTAAGTATAAAGAACAAATGTTTGATGCAGACAAACTGGTCTCCCAAGGTCACAAGTAGAATGAAGTAAAGCAAGAGTGGAGGCCAGACCACAGCTGATAAAATCATACACAAAGTCTATTCCAGTAGTAAAAATGTGAGCGCTTTCGCAGCCAAAGCTGCTTCATCAGACAAAGATTTATTACATTTCCTGTATTTTAAATTCATTCTATCCAATCATGAACCAGCAACAATTAAGAACAATCACTCAATAAAATATTTTCAATCAAGTGTAAAATAATGCAGGTGTATGCAATTAAATAGTAAAGTGCAAAAACATTATATACTGCAGAAATCTTTACATACATTTATACCAACTACCCATATAAATACACATAAAAATGTATACAAATATATACCCAAATTCATCTTTTAAGGGGTCTGTTAGCTAGCACATATTTAATAGATAACATCATTTAGGCTCTTACCCATTGTTTCTCTCATTCTGATGATACACTCTAGTTCCTTATTTTCAACTCTGTTTCTAGTTGCACCTCCCCTATTCCCTATCCATACTTTCTCTACTACCATAAACTTGAATGTGTGCGATACATCTGTGGCCAAAACAGAGTGATTGTTCTTAATTGTTGCTGGTTTATGATTGGATAGAATGAATTTAAAATACAGGAAATGTAATGAATTTTTGTCTGATGAAGCAGCTTTGGCTGCAAAAGCGCTCACCTTTTTACTACTGGAATAAACTTTGTGTATGATTTAATCAGCTGTGGTCTGGCCTCCACTCTTGCTTTATTTCATTCTGTTTATTTACTGGGTAAATGAAGCAGTCCTTCTCAGTCATGACCCAGACCACAAGCCTAAATGGAAATGCAATATGAATGGGATGATTAGTTTAGCCTAATAACCAGCCTGTTTTTGGATGGTGAGATGGACCAGGAGAACTGGCATAAAACTTACACAAAGGTAGAAAAAGCAAATCTCATCCCACAGATGGAAGTCAGAACTAAACCACATACCCTAAAGCTATGAGGCACCAACTTTAACCACTGAGTTACCATGTTGCCCTTAATGACCAGACCAGTGTACTGTTGCATTAAATGAGGTGCTCTATTTAGTCCCCAGTACAACGGCTCCATCAACAGGACTAGAGCAGGATGGATTTTTGGATATGGAGACAGTGAGACATAATACTATCAGATATCTCCAGGAAGTATTTTATTTCAAATTTAGGGGTGATTGGGAGGCACAGGAATCCGGTTAGGAAATGTTAATGGCCTGAAAGTCTTCCTCAGATGTTACTGGTGTAACCTAATGAAATTACATTAACATGTGAGGTCCAAGACAAAGTCTGCAGAAGAGCACAGGTAAAAGGACAACTCTTTGAATATTAAGAATTATGTGTAGGTTTTTACTTATCTATATTATCATCCTGCTCCTTTGAGATGTACTGCTCTGCATTTACTGTGTCATTCTTTCTGTATGTCAGCCCTGCAATAACAAACTGAAACAGTATGAGTTATAAAGAAGATTTAGGACATGAAGTCAGTATGCACTGATGCAGAATTAAGCCTAAAAAGTTTACTGTTATTTTACTAAATACATTTAATTTGTACTGAGTTTAAATTTTTATGTTTTTGCTTGTAATATTAGATATTGTTATTTATAATCTTCAGTGCAATGAAACAACTGGTCTTCAGTGGATGGCTGTATGAGGTCATGACACCTGGTACCACCTTCCCAGGATATAATTCCACTGCAGTAGCTTTGATCTGACTGACATGAGTTCTACACACCCCCAAGTATTTTTAGATTCATAGGTTATGACTACGCAAGCAGTCAAGGAGGTAATAGAGAAGTAAAGCCAATTTGCCCCAGCAAACTTGTAATTAATTAGCTTCCCTATTCAAGAAGGACCATGCTACATACCCCAGAGGATGAATTTGCAAACACCCATCCAGTCATCAAGACTTATTTTAACGGTGACCAAACTATTGCTTGCTTTGACATGTAAGGGAAGTCCAGTCCATAGACACAGTATATGTTGAAACATAATTATCATTTCAGCAGGTCCTAGTTACATTAGGGTAACGGCTAAGATCTTCAGAGCAGGAAGTCATAGTATTTCAGGTTTTCAGAAGGTGAAGTAAGTCTAGTATGACAACATCTTTCAAAGCACAGAAGGATAAGCAAAGGTCAACATTTAAAAAGGTTTATGAGATGGAGCAAAATGATATGACTTCTAATATGTCTAGTATCTTAAGGAGTTTAGTCTTATATATATTTTTTAATGAAGTATTAGGATCTTTCAAATTCAGCAAGGTATATGGAGAGGTACATGCAAAGTGGGCACCGTATTCTATGATGGGACTAAGGAGGGAAGAACAGAAAGGCTTTATCACTTCAAAACCTAGAAGATATTCCTTTACTAATTAGATGAATAAGGTAAAATGATATCTTAACTGTGACATACATGGAAGTCAAAGGCTAAATCACTGTTAACAAATGTGCCTAGATCACCATAGACTGTATCATTTTAAGGGGATTATATTTTTTAGGTATGCATTTGGACAGTCATGTTTCCCAAATGAAATTACTCCCTTGTTTGGCTTTGAGCTTGAGTCTAGGTACACCAGGTGAATGCATGATTCACCACTTCCTTGAAGTTTTGAGTATAAGCAGGGTGGTTAATAATGGTACCAAGTTTACTATCATCAGCAACACTTGGTTAGCCGTAGGCCTTTGATGTGGGGGCACTACTATTGACATTCCTTTGTGGAGAACAGGTACCTGCAACCCTTACTGTGAATTTTATCACTGAGACAGTTAGTTATACATTGAATAATGTCAGACTTAATGCTTAGGTGGGTGAGGTTGCCAGCACTACCAGTATGAGAAATTTTATCAAAAGTCTTTCACAGGTCCAAGTATGCAGCTTGGACAGATTAGTCTTTACCAGTCGCTTCAGTAATAATTTCAACGAAATTAACGAATGAGGATCTACATTTCACAAAATCCACCTGATTAGAGTCAAGGGATTGTAGGTCAACTACTTCATTATTTATAAGTTTGACTGTAATGTAAGCCACCTTGCAAATGATACTTTTGAGATTAATGTGTCTATAGCTCTGAGGTTCTATAGTGGGGCCACCTTTGAGTAGTGGTAGTTATCCAGATATCTGGTACATTATCACTGGAGACACTGAAATGAATATGTTCAGGGGAGGTTGAGCAATGCTGTGTTTTGCCATGACAAGAGAACAGCAACATGTATTGTTATGGTCCATAGAGCTGATGTTTTTGGTTTTGATTTTGGATATTGCAAATAGGACTTCCTCTAACATGATTATTGTATTTATTTATTTATTTTATTTATTTATTTCTACAATTGTTAAATGGGTAAGCACATGGGCACAAGAAAACTTTTCAGGAATGACCCAGATCACCCGTGCAATATACTGTAACAATGAATACATGGACAGGGAGAAACAATTATACAAGATGTTACATAGGAAGCAACACATCTTTCATAATACTAGAATTCATTACAATGGTGCAACTTACAACACAAAATGCTCACAGTAGCATGGGTAATTGTACCTTAAGCAGTGAAAGAAGCTCTACGGATTCATTGGTAAATGGTGTACAATAAAAAGAAAAAAAAATAGTGGTGTGCTATAAAATAATTAATAAAACAAACAAAGAGGAGTAAAGTCCTCTAGTAAGGAATGGGCAGGTTAAGTGATAATGGACCAAGTAAGAGAGCAAAGTAAGAAAAAGGTCAGAGAGAGAGAGAGAGAGAGAGAGAGAGAGAATGATTAAGAATGAAAGAAAGTGCAGGTGTGGTAAGATACAATTAAAAGACTGGACAGGATTCATTTGAAAAA
This sequence comes from Protopterus annectens, assembly GCF_019279795.1. Lineage (NCBI taxonomy): Eukaryota > Metazoa > Chordata > Ceratodontiformes > Protopteridae > Protopterus > Protopterus annectens. The sequence continues at coordinate 162,019,029 of NC_056731.1, forward strand.
AAGGATTAGAGAGAGTATGCTTTTACTTGAGAGAAAGGGAGAATCTATTCTCATGACCAGAATTATTAGGCAAGATTATATTTGAGACAGTCACCAAAGACATGGACGAGTGGAAGGCAATGTACACCGCCTACCTTGACCTGGCCAAAGCCTTCGACACTATTCCCCACTCAGGCATAATAGATAAACTCTCTCAACTAGGCATCAATCCATATGTTACCAGATGGGCAGCTAACTGGCTCATTGATAGAACCTATCTAGTCAAAATAGGGGAAGCCACCTCAAGGAGTAGACCTGTATTGAGTGGGGTAACCCAGGGTTCAGTCTTAGGGCCTCTGTTATTTGGGATATACTTTTCTGAAATGCAGTCCAAAACCAGTGGGCTATGGCTGACCAAGTCTGCAGATGTCTGCAAGCTGGGTACTTTCATCAATTCCCCTAGTGACGTGGACATCCTCCAACAGGGTCTCCCCCAAACAAATGATTGGTGCCAGAAACATGGCCTCAAGCTAAAGGCAAAAAAATGGATCATCATCCCCTTTGGCATCCCCACAAATTATCACATTAATAACAATGTCCTAAGCATGCAATCAGATGTGAGGGATTTGGACTCACAAATTGATAGCAACCTAACTTTTGACCACCATGTTGCTTCCACTGTATGGAAAGCTTTCTACATGGCCCACCACATAAGTAAGGTTATCTCATCCAGGGACAAGCTGGTCATAAAATCTCTGTATTCTTCCCTTATAAGTCCCATTATTGAGTACAATGCTGCATTCGGTATTTACCTCACAAAGCACATGCAGCAGCTGGAGAGACCTCAGAGGTTCCTCACCAAGAGAATTCAGGGCCTCAAAAATCTACCATACACAGACAGGCTAAAATCCCTATCCCTCTGCTCTGTTTCATACAAACTCCTCAGAGGTGACCTCTGTCTGGCATACAAAGCAATCTCGGACCCCGCCTTAATGGGACTGCTGCATATCCGTAAGTCAAGCTCCATTCGAGTAACCCAGACGTGGTCAAACCCTGGTTTATGACATTAATAGGACTGTTGGTGGGACTGATTTGTGTCGCAGAGACTCCCCCATCTGTGGAACAGAGTCCTTGTGCACATGCAGAGTGCCTCTTTACCCCTTTTTAAGTGCAACCTGGATGACTGGATGGGAACTAGAAAATACATCCCTGGGATTCTACCTGTGTCCCTGCTGGACAGTGGCATCAGGTGCTGATTTATCTATACATGAACTAAACTCTTGGCTAGGCTTATAAGGGCCTCAGGGCCAAAAGCCCAGTAACTTCCTATGATCCTATGTCTCAAGTATATAGATTTTGACAGAATGTCCAGAATTTTATCTCATATTTTAGGTCCATTCCTCACAAAGTTAGTGGTTTCCTAGCAAATCACTGAGGATGGAAGTCACTAAATAATGACATATATTTATGCATTTGCTGGACTTCATATCCTCCAGCAAATGCATGCTAATGCAAAAACCTATTACTCTAGCATCTTTCTAAAAACAATATTTAAAATCTGGCCTTATTTTGTGCCTTTGCCTCCCCGATTATTTTAGGCTCTGTCCAGATTTCTTGAGCTAAGATGTTGAGACATATGGAAGATATATCTATATCTGCCTATAACTACATGCATATATCCATGCAGACACACTACATACAGAAGTAAAGCACAGATATCATGTTAGTTACAGAGTGGCTGCGAACCTGTGAGGATGTGGTAGTCTGAACAGTAGTAAGGGGAATGCAAGGGTATGGAAATTAAAATTGAATATCAGTTAGGATTTTGGCAATGACCTCTGAATCAGAATGAGTCTCACCATTAGACAGCAGTTTAGTGCAGTACTGATTGTTACTACTGAATTTTGTTCCTTTACTTTTCTTATATACTTTGTTTAAATAAAAAATTTCACCATAAAGACTTAGTTTTGAATTTCTCACTATGTGTTTAACTGACAGGGACAGATGCCCCAATACTACAGTTTACATGTGAGTAGAAACCTGAGGTATATGTAGCAACTTTGGCAGCAGGCTTGTCAAAGTTGTCAACTCGGGTGGTGGGGGCAGCACTTTTGAACTTCTGCAGGTTGTCAGTAAATCATAAGAGGTTGGCTCTGGAGTAGTCCCTGAATACAGCACATAGTGTAGTTGTGGCGGAGATAGTTCTAACGCAGTCTGTGAGTTGAACTTAGAAAGTGCATTCTGTTGAGATATTTGTAAGCAAGATCATCACCTAAAATAGAGACAAGGACAGTTTGATCCCCAGACTGAATGTGAAGGGTTTTTTTGTGTCATTTATATTCTCATGCCTGACAACCACCAAGCCTCCTTTAGACTAGACATTACATTGTGCAGGACGGGACCTTCATCCAGACAGCCAGAAGAGTGTTTTGTGCTCACACCAACATCCTGAAAATGAGAGGTTTTTCTATTTATTTGTCTAAATCCATCCCTAGTGGTGATGCAGACACTTGCATTCTATGCCCTTTGTCTGCACATGCATGCTCACCCACTTGTGCATACAGGAACTGCCATTACTGGCTTGAGCAGCCATTTCCACACTTTGCTGGCAGTAGCTCCTCATATCATGATGGGAACCTACTCTCCAGACAAGACTCTGTCCTCGGAGTGGTGTCACAAACTGGCCATGAACCACCATCCCTCCCTTCCCAGAAGAAGGACACACCATCCTCTGTGTGCACCATCAGGCACCAGAGCTAATCAAGCCACCTGGGCAATAGTCAGGGCATTACTCCTCTATACCACCAGCACAGGATCATAGATTGCACAGTTTTGCCAGTTGATGGGTAGGTAACTTAAGTTGCCCATGTTTATTGTATCGGAATTAATAGGCATAGATTCTGATTTAAGAATGTGTGTGTGTGTGTGTGTGTGTGTGTGTGTGTGTGTGTGTGTGTGTGTGTGTGTGTGTGTGTGTAATGGTCAGAGTGGAAAATTGCTGGGACCTGTAACTGGCAATCATGTGACAGTCTTGTTACATGGTGTGAAAAACTGAAAGGATGCCAGCCCAGCTAGATAGAATTTTGTAGATAATTCTATGTCATTGTAAATATTAATATTATCCACAGGCTGTTTTCCAAGTGTAAGAAAAGTAAATGTAAGAAAAGCTGTGTTATATGTTCTGAACTTCAAAAATGTAACCACAGTGCACCCTGCTGGAAGAAAGCTGATAAAGTAAAGCATTTTATGACTGTTTGATCTCAAAGCTTGGATACAGGATGTCTGGATGATGTCTTAGGACAAGAGTTAATTGCTAGATTTTACATGTATAATGTCTTTTATTGCTATGGCTTCCTGACCAGGTGCAAGCTTACTAAGAATTGTAAATTTAGAGTTTCTGGTAGTCTGGAAACCAGAGAAGTGTCAAGAATGATGTAATCTAAAGTGAGTCAGCAGTGATGTCTATTCAATTTAAGAGATCTCAGAGAAAGAGATAGCATTTTCATTTGTCTTCAGAATTGACATCATGAGCACTCTGCCTTTGCTCTATATGTAAGTAGAATTTAGAACAGTATTGCTCTTCAAGTTAGATAGAAATTTAGTCAAATTTAGTCTAGCTGTTTTCTATATTTATGTCAGACTATCCAACAATATTGTTTTAAGCATTTTCCTGTGATTGTTGAACTCTTGACTAGCACTGTGTTGAACTGAGGAGATTTGTCTTGTGTTTTTATTATTAAATATTTTTAAACCTTTCAACTGTGGCTGTTTTGTGTAGAGATAATTTAAGCTCTAGAGTACTTGCATGTATTTAGTGATACTCTGTACTATGCCACTCCAATAGCCTTAAAAGTTCTGGTCACACTTACTAATTGGATAACAGTATTATTACACAGCGGAATTGGTCACCCTTTGGGAAGGGCCTTATAGTAGCTGATAAGTAGGGGTTCCAGTGGCAGTGGATTACTACCTTATAGCCTGAGCTGAAGGGGCATACCTAGTAAACCTGTGCCAGCCTTCCCCAGGAGTGTCTGTGTGTTTCTATATAAATCATATCTCAAAGTGTGTATGTGTCAGCTACTTGGGCAGGGACACAAAGCACTGGTTGGACAGAGGGAGTACTGGGAAGACTTTGCTTGGAACCCTGGCTAAGAACTCCACTCTATAGCTGTGCCAGTGGGGAGCATTACTGGGGATCTGGAGAGAAAGGGAGAAACCAGCCCCAGACTGACTGTGATCTCTGGGGAAATTGTATTTTACTGTGTGTGTATACTTCTTTTCCTCCCAATGTGCATGCCCATCACTGGTGTTAATGGTGACAATTGAGGCTCCTTGATTACTGGGCCAGTGCATGGGTGTCACATATTAATTGTTTGCCAGAGGTGGGATATCTACATCAGATATTAATTGTTTGACAGTGGTGAGTTAGCCACATCACATACTAATTGGCTTGTAGTGGTGTGGATAATGAAGTCCTGTAGCTTGTGTACAGTGGTCACTGAAGGTGTTTTTGTACTCTAAATCAGCCATGCAGTGAACATTCAGAGTTCAGATCCCAATTGTTTTATTTCTTTTGTTAACTTAGCTAGTCAGGGAGAGCAGACAAGCATGTCAGCAGAAGGGTATGGTAAGCAGACAAGGAGACAGTTGGTTGAGATGTGCCAGGCTAAAGGACTGGTGCATGCCAACCTGACTAAAGCAGACATGATTGCAGGTTTGGTCCCAGCCACATCAGAAAATAACAACCAGGAGGATGATTAGACTGGTCATGGAGATGTACAACACTCAGAGAATGGACAGCTCAACCTTTTTACAGAGGATTTAAAAGTCCGTCTGGAGCTAAAGACTTGAGTTGGAGGCCAGGCGTTTGGAAAGCTAAGGAGAAAGAGAGGCAGAGGCAACATGAAAAGGAGATGCTGACTCTTTGCCAGAGTCATGGAGGTAGTGTGGAAGGGAGTAACCAGACCCCAGAAGCAGAAAAGGTCAGTAAATTTCTTCCGCAGTTTACAGAGGGGGATAATTTTGATAATTTCATTCATATGTCTAAGAGGGTATGTAAACAGTATGATGTTGACCAAAGGCTCTGTGTACGGTTCCTGACACCCTTACTCCATGGTAAAGCTGAACTGTGCAGTCTAAACTATCTAATCAGGATTTTTTTTATTATACTGCTGTAAAGAATTGTTTGCTAGAATTTTGTAAGCTAACACCTGAAGCTTATAGGAAAAGATTTTGTGAGCATAGACGCAAGACAGATGAAAGTGTGTGTGAATATGTTGCTGAACTGAGCATTATTTTCATAGGTGGGTGAGTGGATGTCAGATCCCCACTTTTGAAGGGCTGACAGACTTTTGGCGAGGGAACAAGCCCTCAGAACTTTGCCTGACGACATGAGGATCTGGTTAGCTGATAGACAATGTGCTACTTCAGATGAGTTGGAGAAGAAGGGAGGCCTATATCTAGCAAGCAGGGCATCACTGCACTGGAAAGGGACACCCAGTGCTGCTCATGGGTCAAAAAGAACCCATGATGGGCAGCCCAGACTGCCCCAACAAAATCTGCCAGTAGCAGGGGAAGCAACTAGTCCAGGTACACATCCAGGACCTAGGGGTAAATCTGTTAAATGCAACCAGTGAAGCCATGTGGCATACATATGCCCATTGAGGCAAGGTGGGGAACAAAAGCTGAGGGAGCCAGTAAGTGGGAAGCACAAAATGCTAACAGTAGGTTGTCTTGAGACAACACGGGAACCAAACTACCATTCTGCAGATGTCCTGATAGGAAGGATTTTGATGAGGCAGTACCATGTGTTTATGCAGTTACATGCAGTCAGGCTTGGAGACAAGCATGTGGGTGTGGTAGCCTGGGGGAGACCCAGATATACCGCACACTTGCAGCCAGGACTGGTGAGGTGGTTACTTTAGCAGTGAGACCGAAGGTGAGCCACAGCTGTTTGTGGGTACTGATGTTCCCTTGGACAGATTGACTGCAAAGGTAGAGGTGAGTAGTAGCACCTAGGCTGATAGTGAGGCACCTCTGTCAGAGGATGCCAGACTTCCTGTGGAAGGGGAGCTGGGAAGGGTTACAAAGAGAAAGTCAAGACAGGCTCAGCTCTCAGACCCTACATTACAAGGCCTGAAGCAGGTAGCTAGTAAGGCACCCGATTCTCAAGGGAAGGGGGAATGTGTATACTGCAACAAACGGTTATTGTATAGAGAGTGGACCCCTGAGGGAGGTCTAGAAGGTGAGAGAATACAGCAGTTGGTAGTGCCTAGTGCCTACCATCTGGCACTTCTAGCCATAGCCCACAATATTCCCTTTGCAGGTCATATCGTCATAAAATATACAAAGAGACGTATTATGCAGAACATCTATTGGCCTGGATTTCCAGATATGTAATAGGGTACTGCAGGACCTGTGGGCAGTGCCAAAAGATAGTAAAGGCAGGAGACAAGGTGAAATCTCCTTTGATGCCTTTGCCTTTGATTGAGGAGAAATTTCAGAGGGCAGCTATGGATATTGTGAGGCCTCTAAGTACCCCAAGTTCCATAGTGACAAAGTATATCCTAGTGGTGGTAGTAGATCATGCTGCAAGATACCCCGAGGCAGTGGCTTTGTCCTCCATTGAGGCAGAAAAGGTGGCAAATGCTTTGTTAGAGATTTTCAGCAGGGTAGGTTTCCCAAAAGAAATACTGACTAACAGAGGTGCCAATTTCATGTCAGACCTGCTGGCTTGTCTGTGGAAGTACTGTGGGGTGAAGCACCTAAAGACCACCCCCTACCATCCCCAGACTAATGGTCTTGTTGAAAGATTAAACTCTACACTCCAGTCTATGCTCCTGGCATTTGCAGACCAGTTTAAGAGGGAGTGGGACAATTATTTGCCTCATCTGTTGTTATAGAGAGGCTCCCCAGGAATCCACGGGGTTTTCACCCTTTAAGTTGCTGTATGGGCATAGGGTGAGGGGACTTCTAGATTTAATTCATAACGAGTGGAAGGTGAGTGTGAATTTCACCAGGAGTCTGTTGTGGCACATGTCCTAAACCTCAGGACAAGGCTCAGGGTACCCATGGACTTGGCCCAAGAGAACCTGGCAGAAGCCCAACAGCATAAAAAGGTCTGGTATGACAGGAATGCTCGAACTAAGGAGAATACTGTAGGGCATCAGGTAATGGTTCTTGCTCCTGTCAGACACAACAAGCTGCAAGCAGGCCAGGGAGACACAAAAATTCTGAAAAACAGCAGGACCCTACAAGATGGTAAGGAAGGTCAGTGATGTTAACTACATGGTACAACTGCTAGGCAGGAGGCAGGGGCACAAATTGTGCCATGTTAACATGATGAAACCTTACCTTGATAGGGAGGCCCTTGTGCTGAGTATTTGCAGTGGGTTACAGGAGGAGGCTGATGGAGATCTGGTGACTGATCTCCTCAGTAATGCTCAGACTGACACCTCAGTGGAAGGGGGAGCAATGTCCCAGCAGCTATCTCCTACTTAGTTTTGAAAAATCTGAGCAGTGTTACAGGAGTTTGGAGACATGTTCACTGGGAAACCAGGGTGCACCCATCTGGTGCAGCACCAGGTGGATACAGGACCTCAAAGGCCTATTCGACAGGCCCCTTATAGGGTGTCTCAGAGAGTCAAACAGACTCTGATGGAGGAGATACAGGAAATGTTGGAAGTAGGGCTAATTCAAGAATCCAACAGTCCCTGGGCCTCCCAAGTGGTGCTGGTGCCAAAGAAAGATGGTAGCACCAGGTTCTGTGTGGACTACAGGAAATTAAATAGTCACACAGAGTCAGATGCTTACCCCATGCCTATGACAGATGAAGCCCTAGAGCAGCTGGGTGGGGCTAAGTGTCTTACCACCATTGCTCTTCCTAAGGGTTACTGGCAGGTGCCCTTGACTCCCAGTGCTAGAAAGAGGTCAGGCTTTGTGACTCCTTATGGCTTCCATGAGTTCACAAAGATGCCCTTTGGGATGAAAAATTCCCCCACGAATTTCTAGAAGCTGGTAGATCATATCCTAGCAGGAGCAGGAGGGTTTGCCCTTGCTTACCTAGATGATATTGCCTTCTTACAGCCATTCTTGGCAAGAGCACCTTCAACGTGTCAGGGAGGTGCTGGTCAGACTACAGAGGGCAGGGTTGACAATTAAGCCAAGCAAATGTCAAGTGGGTATGGCAGAGGTCTCCTACCTGGGACATAGAGTGGGGAGTGGTAAGCTCAGGCCAGAACCTGCCAAAGTAGAAGCCATTCAGGCATGGCCTGAACCTATTACCAAAAAGCAGGTGAGGGCATTCATAAGGACAGCAGGGTACAACAGAAAGTTCGTCCCCAGTTATAGTACCACAGCTGTTCCCCTCACAGACCTGACAAGGAAAAACAGGCCAGATAAGGTAGTGTGGACCACAACATGTAAGCAGGTATTCCAGAAGCTTAAAAAAGTTTTGGGAAGACCCCCTGTGTTAGCCAGTCCAGATTACACCAAAGGATTTGTTGTGCAGGTGGATGCTTCGAACCATGGGGTGGGGGCTGTACTTAGCCAGATTTCTTTAGAGGGAGAAGAGAACCCAGTGGTTTATTTCAGTCATAGGCTCCAACCCAGGGAGGAATGCTATGCAGCTGTAGAAAAGGAATGTCTAGCCATAGTGTGGGCACTGCAGAAAGTTCAGCCTTATCTTTATGGAAGGAAATTCACTGTAGTTACAGATCACAATCCCCTAACATGGTTATACCGACCAAGCCAACCAAATGCCAACTTGCTAAGATGGAGACTAGGGTTGCAAGCATATGATATGTCAAGTGCAGCACTGCAGTGGGATTAACAATGCCAATGCAGATGGGCTCTCAAGACAAGTAATGGGGTAAGGTATTCTCAGATAGACCTAACCCTCTCATGCAACTTTTTTCAAGGGTCTCTTGAAAAACTACCTTGAGTTCTCGGGGTGGTGGAGTAATGTGAAAAACCGAAAGGCTACTAGCCCAGCTAGATAGAATTTTGTAGATAATTCTATGTCATTGTAAATATTAATATAATCCACAGGCTGTTTTACAAATGTAAGAAATGTAAATGCAAGAAAAACTGTGTTATATGTTCTGAACTTCAAAAATATAACCACACTGCATCCTGCTGGAAGAAAGCTGATAAAGTAAAGCATTTTATGACTGTTTGATCTCAAAGCTCAGAAACAGGATGTCTGGATGAAGGAATTCTTTCTAGGGTTTTAGGACAAGAGTTAATTGCTAGATTTTACATATATAATGTATTTTATTGTTGTGGCTTCCTGACCAGGTGGAAGCTTACTAAGAAATTTAAATATGGAGTTTCTGGAAGCCTGGAAACCAGAGAAGTGTCAAGAAAGATGTAATCTAAATTGAGTCAGCAGTGATGTATTATCAATTTAAGAGATCTGAAAGAGAAAGAGATAGCATTTTGCATTTGTCTTCAGAACTGACATCATCAGCACACTGCCTTTGCTCTATATGTAAGTAGAATTTAGAACAGTATTTCCCTTAGAGTTAGATAGGAATTTAGTCAGATTTAGTCTAGCTGTTTTCTATATTTATGTAAATATTGGAAGAGCGTTGCACCACAAGTATTAGTATTTCATCTGAGTTTTCAAACTTACTAAACAACCAAAATGGCGAAAAAACAGCTTCAAAGTAACAGCTTCAATAACAGGCTTTCACCATATTAAATACACAATATATGAAATATAGAGCTTTGCTGTTGTAAAAGTCAAGTGGTGTTGTAATTCCACAGCTTTAAAACATGTAGATATCATAAAAACAAAAAAAACGGACATAAAAGTGAAGAACCCTTCTGATGTAAAGAACGGACAAGTGCTTTCAGCTTTTTCAAGCCTTCTTCAGATCCAAATAGGTAAGCTGGGTTCAGTGTTTAAAAGCTGGTATCATCCAATGAAACAGCCTACAATGAATGACAAATGTTAACCAATCAAGTTAGTCCATTGGTACACATCTCCATAGCATTCCGACGAACATAAAATTAAAACTCTTTATTTAAAACTCTTTGTTTAAAACATAGCATGACAGTTTGACGTTTCTAAAACAAACTCAGACATATTTTCAGAAGGAATATTAGTAAAATCTTTTCAGTGGGTTCTAATTAAAACGAACTCTACATAAAAGCCAAGATTTAAGAGAAAAAGTGAAAATAAATATGGTCATTTAGGGCGCTTCTTTTTATTTCATTTCAACAATTTCTTTGGGACATCAGAGCCTAAATCAGTATACCTAAGGTTTCTGGCAATGAAAGCAAGTCATGAGTAAGCATAACTCATTGCTCGTCTATTTTTAAGGAAGGGTTTCAAAGGAACACAGCCATTAAGGCCATTATCCATTTGGCTTCCTCTCTCTTTTGACTTTTGCAACAACAAAGCTCTATATTTCATATATTGTGGATTTAATATGGTGAAAGCCTGTTATTGAAGCTGTTACTTTGAAGCTGTTTTTTCACCATTTTGGTTGTTAAGTAAGTTTGAAAACTCAGATGAAATACTAATACTTGTGGTGCAATGCTCTTCCAATATTTACATTGTTTTTGCTCTGCTGAGCGTTCTTTAGCGGAATTCACTTCTTTTTCTGGATTTGATTTTTGTTTGCTGTGTATTCCGCACACAGATTTGTAACAGCAGGTTGTAATAAGAATCATTACTTTTCTACTGCCTTTTCCACGCAATGTCTCTAGATTTAATAGACATGGAGAGAAAGAAGTTAGTGACAGGCTTTATGTCTGGCGTGATTAATCCGCTGATTCAGTTGAATCTTGCAACAACTGAGTTTACAGTTGTGGAAACTGAAAAGGTTGATTTAAATGTTGAGTCTATTTTTAAAACAGTCGAAAATGTGGCCTTTAAGCTAAAGAGATTACAATGGCAATGCTTCCATATGGAAGCCTGCCTACATCATCAAGTTATTCCTAGAGGACTCAGGGTCAGGTGTATGCCCAATTATGGAAACACCTACCCTGAGCTTTTAGCCAAATGGCAAGCAATTAATATACAGACAAGTTTTAGCTACATGAAACTGCTGGTAGACTTCTTTAAGCCTCAAGAAGAAGAAATGAGCACCTTGATAGAGGAGAAACAAAAAGAACTTGAAAGTATGAATTTGTCTGACAACAACTTCATGAAATTGGAGAATTTACAGGATAAGCTAACAGCATATGAAGTTAAGCTAAAAGGCATTAAAAGTCAGAAATTAATGAGAGATTTTAATGATATACAGAAAGGCCATTTATTTGAATGGCCTAAAGTCAGAAACTTTAATCTATGGAAAGAAGATAGAAATCCTGAGCCGAGAGGTACAACCATACCAACTATCACACCAATAATAACAACCATAGATCTCGAGATCTTTTGGTTAGTGCACAAGTCCATCATATGGATAAACAAGAGCCTATAGTTAGAACAGTCCTGAATGGGAGTATTGTCACCAATGAAAATGCTTATGTTATCGAACAAGGACATGACTCAGATGCAATTATTAATGTCAACAATACCAGTCCTTTTAATAGTACTGGTATCAATGGTCATCAACTAGGAACAATACCCAAGAGAGGAGCACAGCATGTTACCATTACAGAGCAGCTCCCTTTTTTAATGATGAACAAAGTCTCTCGAACAGGGAGATCTGTAAGCAGAGAGAGAAAGAAAAGGAAAGTAACACAATAAACTCTTTAGTGGTTAATATTTCGAACATTCAGCTCACTCACTCTCAGATAGATCTATTAGAGAAAGGTCTCAGCTTTATTCCTGCAACCAAATCTACACAAGATGAATTTGCACTGGATCTTAGAATATTTGGAAGGAATCTTACTTTGAAGTACATCTTTGGGGATGGAAATGATAGATGTCCCATTAAAAGTAATATTATGCTCAAGAAACTGAGCATATTTGTTCCCCTCAACCATCCAGCCGTGGATTATTTTATTCATAACTAAAGAAGATTGCAAAGAGAGATTAATGAGTATCTGCATGATCTTTTTGTCACTGAGCACCCCACCATACCAACTATCAGTGGATTACCAAAAATTCATAAAGATCTCATAGGACCAATTGTGGCTGGTAGAGGATGGTTGACGGAATCTATTTCTATGTTTATTGAACAAGAACTAAAAAAGATGCTACCTAGGGGTTCTACTGTGATTAAAGATACAGCTGAGTTTCTACAACATCTGTATATAGCTCTAGAACATTGTGATGATCTTGAGAGTCTCCTATTGGTAACCCTAGACATGAATAGTTTATTCACTTCCATACCAAATAATTATGGCATTGAAGCAGTAAGAGAATTTCTAACTGAAAAGAAGATAGAATCACACTTGATATGTGATATTTTGGAAATCGTGCTGGAGTACAATGTGTTTACCTATGACAACAGCTACTACTGGCAGAGACGGGGGGGTTGCCATGGGCACGCCCTGTGCCAATAGTTATTTAAACTTGGTTTTAGCCAACTGGGAGAGAGCTTAGTCCAAGGATGCTAATAACATTTGGAATGACCAGATAATTCTGTACAATCGGTTTGTGGATGACACATTTATTGTATGGAAGGGCAAAGAAGAAGATCTAAGAAGCTTTGTTAACTTCCTGTCACAGACCACTACTTTCCTGAAATTTGATGTAAAAACATCTAGAGAGATGATTGACTTTCTGGATGTGAGACTATTTCTTGATCCGGAAAAGGGAATAGACACTTGCCTATATAGGAAAGAACATTGTTGAAAATCAGATTGCCTTTTTATATGTAAATTTGGGTTTGTGTCCTATGATGGAAACCAAGTCCCTGTTGCCCATAATAACTTTCCAATTGTCCTCTATGATCGATTTAATGTTCCACATTTCATTTACTATTGGCAGTGGGAAAGCTATCAAAAAATCATTGGTCTGTTTGTCCTTGGTGATGACATCTGTACAAATTACTGGTTCACCTACTAATATTTCTTCAGAACGTAAAATGGGTTTAGCCACTCCTTTTCTAAGAGGTGCCACTTCACGTTCTATTTTTTCTAAGAAATTCTTTGCATATCCCCTTTTCATGAAGAGACATCTTAAAAGGGCCAATTCTCTCTGAAATGTACTTTCATCAGATGTCAATCTACTAAGTCTGATTATCTGACCTTTAATAACACCTCTTTTCATATGTACCGGGTGTAAACTGTCTTTATGTAGGTAACTGTTGGCAAAATATGGTTTTCTGTAAATTTTGCTACTAAAAGTTTTTGTATCATTGTCTATACTAAGGGTCAGATCCAAAAAAGTGATGTTTTTACCAAAATCACCTACTTTGAAAAACAAAAAGTTAGTGGTCTGATTCAAATATTGTACCAATTCCATAAATTCCTTCTGTTCTCCCTTCCATAAAAATAGCAAATCATCTATGTATCTGCGATACATGGAAACTTTGTTGAAAAGTGTATGTGTCTTTAGAAATTTAGTTTCCCAATTTGCCATTACAATGTTATTGTTTCTGAGGAAGTTCACGTAAATAAAAGTGGATGAAAGCGCTAAAAAGTCATTTTGGAGAGTGAGAGTCTTTTTTGGAGCTATTCAACATTATCTGCCTGGTTTTTGGAGTTTTTGAATTTCATTGGAACGTTACTTTGGTTTGTTTAGTAGAATTTAGAACAGTATTTCCCTTAGAGTTAGACAGGAATTTAGTCAGATTTAGTCCAGCTGTTTTCTATATTTATGTAAATATTGGAAGAGCGTTGCACCACAAGTATTAGTATTTCATCTGAGTTTTCAAACTTACTAAACAACCAAAATGGAGAAAAAACAGCTTCAATAACAGGCTTTTACCATATTAAATCCACAATATATGAAATATAGAGCTTTGCTGTTGTAAAAGTCAAGTGGCATTGTAATTCCACAGCTTTAAAACATGTAGATATCATAAAAACAAAAAAACGAACATAAAAGTGAAGAACCTTTCTGATGTAAACAACGGACAAGTGCTTTCAGCTTTTTCAAGCCTTCTTCAGATCCAAATAGGTAAGTTGGGTTCAGTGTTTAAAAGTTGCTATCATCCAATGAAACAGCCTTTGGTCAACATCATACTGTTTACATACCCTCTCAGACATATGAATGAAATTATCAAAATTATCCCCCTCTGTAGATTGTGGAAGAAATTTACTGACCTTTTCTGCTTCTGGGGTCTGGTTACTCCCTTCCACACTACCTCCATGACTCTGGCAAAGAGTCAGCATCTCCTTTTCATGTAGCCTCTGCCTCTCCTTCTCCTGACTTTTATTTCCAAATGCCTGGCCTCCAACTCAAGTCTCTTTAGCTCCAGATGGATTTTTAAGTCCTCTGTAAAAAGGTTGAGCTGTCCATTCTCTGAGTGTTGTACATCTCCACGGCCAGTCTGATCATCCTCCTGGTTGTTATTTTCTGATGCAGCTGGGACTAAAGCTGCAATCATGTCTGCTTTAGTCAGATTGGCATGCACAAGTCCTTTAGCATGGCACATCTCAGCCAACTGGCTCCTTGTCAGCTTGCCATACTCTTCTGCTGACATGCTTGCCTACTCTCCCTGACTAACTAAGCTAACAAAAGAAATAAAACAATTGTGATCTGAACTATGAATGTTCACTGCATGGCTGATTTAGAGTACAAAAATGCCTTCAGTAATCACTGTACACAAGCAACAGGAATTCACTATCCACACCACTACAAGCCAATTAGTATGTGATGTGGCAAACTCACCACTATCAAACAGTCAGTTCCTGACCCCCCTTACTCCATGGTAAAGCTGAACTGTGCTGTCTAAACTATCTAATCATGATGTGGCTTTGGACATTATTGTTACCAACATTGTTTGTGTATTCAGAACTCGGTGCCACTTAAATCTGAGAACAACTGCTTTAGAAGGAATGAACATCATTTATAAATGGGATGTGAGGAAAGTCCTGATGAAACTTAGAAAGCCCAGAATAACCACTTCAATTTGGTCCTCAGGAAAGATTATCTGCACAGGAGCTACAAGTTGTTAATGAGTGACGCTGTTTCCATTTTCTGAAGTAGTTGGGAGTGATACCGATGAAAAGCCTGCATGTTGTGCTTAATAAAATTCATGCTTTCTGGGATTTATCATTTTTTGTGATTGCTGAACCACAGAGAAATCCGTTGGTTTGGAGCGTATCCAGCTTTGGTTTCTACATGATTTTTTTTTATTATACTGCTGTAAATAATTGTTTGCTAGAATTTTTTAAGCTAACACCTGAAGCTTATAGGAAAAGATTTCATGAGCAAAGACGCAAGGCAGATGAAAGTGTGTGTGAATATGTTGCTGAACTGAGCACTTATTTTCATAGGTGGGTGAGTGGATGTCATGTCCTCACTTTTGAAGGGCTGGCAGACCTTTTGGTGAGGGAACAAGCCCTTAACACTTTGCCTAAGGACATTAGGATCTGGTTAGCTGATAGACAATGTACTACTTCAGATGAGTTGGAGAAGAAGAGTGACCTATACCTAGCAGGCAGGGCATCACCACAAAGGAAAGGGACACCAAATGCTGCTCATGGGTCTAAAGGAACCTATGGTGGGCAGCACAGACAGCCCCAACAGTATCTGCCAGTTGGAGGGGAAGCCACTAGTCCAGGTACACATCCAAGACCTAGGGTTAAATGTTTTAAATGCAGCCAGTGGGGCCATGTGTCATATAGATGCCCATAGAGGCAAGGTGGGGAACAAAAGCTGAGGAAGCCAGTAAGTGGGAAGGACAAAATGCCAACAGTAGGTTGTCTTGACACAACAGGGGAACCAAACTACCATCCAGCAGATGTCCTGATAGGAAGGATTTTGATGAGGCAGTACCATGTTTTTATGCAGTTACACGCAGTCAGGCTTGGAGACAAGCATGTGGGTCTGGTAGCCTGGGGGAGACCCAGACAGACCGCACACTTGCAGCCAGGACTGGTGAGGTGGTTACTTTAGGGAGGGAGCTACCCTGTAGCAGTGAGACTGAAGGTGAGCCACAGCTGCTTGTGGGCACTGATGTAACCTTGGACAGATTGACTGCAAAGGTAGAGATGAGTTGTAGTACCCAGGCTGACAGTGAGGTACCGCTGTCAGAGGATTCCAGACTTCCTGAGGAAAGGGAGCTGGGAAGGGTTACAAAGAGAGAGTTGAGGCAGGCTCAGCTCTCAGACCTTACATTACAAGGCCTGAAGCAGGTAGCTAGTGAGGCACCTGATTCTCAAGGGAAGGGGGAATCTGTATACTGCAACAAAGGGTTGCTGTATAGAGAGTGGACCCCTGAAGGAGGCCTAGAAGGTGAGAGAATACAGAAGTTGGTAGTGCCTAGAGCCTACCATCTGGCACTTTTAGCCACAGCCCATGATATTCCCTTCACAGGACATATGAGCATAAAATGTACAAAGAAACGTATTATGCAGAACTTCTATTGGCCTGGAATTTCTAGAGATGTAACAGGGTACTGCAGGACCTGTGAGCAGTGCCAAAAGGTAGGAAAGGCAGAAGACAAGGTGAAATCTCCTTTGATGCCTTTGCCTGTGATTGAGGAGCCATTTCAGAGGGTAGCTATGGATATTGTGGGGCGTCTGAGTACACCAAATTCCATAGTGATAAAGTATATCCTAGTGATAGTAGATTATGCTACAAGATACCCTGAGCCAGTGGCTTTGTCCTCCATTTAGGCAGAAAAGGTGGCAAATGCTTTGTTAGAGAGGGTTTCCCAAAAGAAATACTGACTGACAGAAGTGCCAATTTCATGTCAGACCTGCTGGCTTGTCTGTGTCTGTGAAAGTACTGTGGGGTGAAGCACCTAAAGACCACCCCCTAAAATCCCCAGACTAATGATTTTGTTGAGAGGTTAAACTCTACACTTCAGTCCATGCTCCTGGCATTTGCAGATCAGTTTAAGAGGGAGTGGAACAAATATTTGCCCCATCTTTTGTTTGCTTACAGAGAGGTTCCCCAGGAATCCACAGGTTTTTCACCCATTGAGTTGCTGTATGGGCATAGGGTGAGGAGACTTCTAGATTTAATTTCT
This sequence comes from Protopterus annectens, assembly GCF_019279795.1. Taxonomy (NCBI): domain Eukaryota; kingdom Metazoa; phylum Chordata; order Ceratodontiformes; family Protopteridae; genus Protopterus; species Protopterus annectens. The sequence continues at coordinate 162,036,053 of NC_056731.1, forward strand.
GATGAGTGGGAAGGTGAGTGTGAATCTCACAAGGAGTCTGTTGTGGCACATGTCCTAAACCACAGGACAAGGTTCAGGGAACTCATGGGCTTGGCCACGAGAACCTGGCAGAAGCCCAACAGCAGAAAAAGGTCTGGTATGACAGGAATGCTAGAGCTAGAGAGTATGCTGTAGGGCAGCAGGTAATGGTTCTTGTTCCTGTCAGACATTTCAAGCTGCAAGCAGCTTGGGAGGGACCCTACATGGTGGTAAGGAAGGTCAGTGATGTTAATTACATGGTAGAACTGCTAAGCATGAGGCAGGGCACAAATTGTGCCATGTTAACATGATGAAACCTTACCATGATAGGAAGGCCCTTGTGCTAAGTATTTGCAGTGGATTGCGGGAGGAGTCTAAGGGAGATCTGGTGAGTGATCTCCTCAGTGAGGATCAGACTGACACCTCAGTGGAAGGGGAAGCAATGTCCCAGCAGCTATCTCCTACTCAGTTTTGCAAAATCCAAGCAGTGTGACAAGAGTTTGGGGACATGTTCACTGGGAAACCAGGGTGCACCCACCTGGTGCAGCACCAGGTGGATACAGGACCCCAAAGGCCTATTAGGCAAGCCCCTTATAGGGTGCCTCAGATAGTCAAATAGACTCTGAGAGAGGAGATACAACAAATGTTTGAACTAGGGGTAATTCAAAAGTCCAACAGTCCCTGGGCCTCCCCAGTGGTGCTGTTACAAAAGAAAGATGGCAGCACCAGGTTCTGTGTGAACTACAGGAAATTAAATAGTCACACAGAGTCATATGCTTACCCCATGCCTAGGACAGATGAAACCCTAGAGCGGCTGGGTGGGGCTAAGTATCTTACCACCATTGATCTTACCAAGAGTTACTGGCAGATGCCCTTGACTCTCAGCGCTAGAGAGAGGTCAGCCTTTGTGATGCCTTTTGGCTTCTGTGAGTTCACAAATATGCTCTTTGGGATGAAAAATGCCCCAGCAACTTTCCAGAGGCTCAGACAATACAAGTTACAAATGTGCTCATATTTAAATATAAAAAAGTTAATTAGAATGACATCATTTCCTTTTAAAACCAAGCCTCCTATTAAAGAACCAAGCCTCCAAAAAAATATAAACCTGTTTTGAATCTATCCAAATAATACATTCAATAAACAAGGTACAAAAAATGAACATAAACATGTATGTATAACTCTATACATGAATATCATCTCAATAAAGCCTTCAGTTTTAAAATACTTTTAATAGATACGGAGTCATTTAAACCAGGTGGTTTATATAAGATGCCACGAACCCCATCGGGGCATGTACAAATGCCAGGCTTGTCGTTGGTGTCAATATATACAAGTTGGTAGTAAATTCATCATCAGAGGGAAGACCTATGACATCAAAGACAAATTTAATTGTAACAACAAGGGTTTAGTTTATTTGGCTATGTGCTCTAAATGCCCAGCTTTCTATGTAGGCAAGACTGGGAGGCCATTTAAGAACAGGATTTATGAGCACATGTATGCGATTAATAAACTAAACTTAAACAATGCATTAGCCAGACATATTAATATTTTCCCTGAACATGAATTTAGATTTTTAGGTATTGAAAAAAAACTATGAGAATGTGAGAGGGGGACCCATGGATTTGAAAATTGAAGAAAGGGAATTAATTTGGCAACTTAGATTAAATGCCCTTTCTACCCCTGGTTTAGGGCAGGCTTAAACATTAAGCCAAGCAAATGTCAAGTGGGTATGGCAGACATCTCCTACTGGGGACATAAATTGGGAGTGATAAGATCAGGCCAGAACCTGCCAAAGTGGAAGCCATTCAGGCATAGCCTGCACCTGTTACCAAAAGGCAGGAAAGAGCATTCATAGAGACAACAGTGTACTACAGAACGTTTTTCACCAGTTATAGTACCATAGCTGCTCCCCTCATAGACCTGACAAGGAAAAACAGGCCAGATAAGGTAGTGTGGACCACAGCATGTGAGCAGCCATTCCAGAAGCTTAAAGAAGCTTTGGGAGGACCCTCTGTGTTAGCCAGTCCAGATTACAGCAAAGAATCTGTTGTGCAGGTGGATGCTTCGAATCATGAGGTGGGGGCTGTCCTTAGCGAGATTTCTTCAGAGGGAGAAAAGCACCCTGTGGTTTATCTCAGTTGTAGGCTCCAACCCAGGGTGGAATGCTATGCAACTGTAGAAAACGAATGTCTAGCCATAGTGTGGGCACTGCAGAAACTTCAGCCTTATCTGTATGGAAGGAAATTCACTGTAGTTACAGATCACAATCCCCAAACATGGTTACACTGAGCCAGCCAGCAAAATGCCAAATTGCTAAGACGTGGCCTAAGGTTGCAAACATATGATATGTCAGTGCAGCACCACAATGGGATTAGCAATGCCAATGCAGATGGGCTCTGAGTTCTCGGGGGGGAGGTATGTGAAAAACTGAAAGTCTGCCAGCCTAGCTAGATAGAATTTTGTAGATAACTCTATGTCATTGTTAATATTAATATAATCCATAGGCTGTTTTACGAATGTAAGAAAAACTGTGTTATATGTTCTGAACTTTAAAAATGTAACAACAGTGTGTCCTGCTGGAAGAAAGCTGATAAAGTAAAGCATTTTATGACTGTTTGATCTCAAAGGTCAGAGACAGGCTGTCTGGATGAAGAAATTCTTTCTATTGTCTTAGGACATGTATGTATTTTTTTGATGTGGCTTCCTGACCAGGTGGAAGCTTACTAAGAAATGTAAATTTGGAGTTTCTGGTAGCCTGGAAACCAGAGAACTGTCAAGAATGATGTAATCTAAAGTGAATCAGCAGTGATGTATTATCAATTTAAGAGATCTCAGAGAGAAAGAGATAGCATTTTGCATTTGTCTTCAGAACTGACAACATCACCAGCACTCTGCCTTTGCTCTATATGTAAGTAGAATTTAGAACAGTATTGCTCTTAGAGTTAGATAGGAATTTAGTCAGATTTAGTCTAGCTGTTTTCTATATTTATGTCAGGCTATCCAATAATATTGCTTTACGCATTTTCCTGTGATTTCTGAACTCTTGACTGGCACTGTGTTGAATTGAGGAGATTTGTCTTGTTCTTTTATTATTTACTATTAAATATTTTTAAACCTTTCAACTGTGGCTGTTTTGTGTAGAGATAATTTAAGCTCTAGAGTACTTGCCTGTATTTAGTGATACTGTACTAAGCCACTCCAATAGCCTTAAACGTTCTGGTCACACTTACTAATTGGATAACAGTATTATTACACAGCAAAATTGGTCACCCTTTGAGAAGAGCCTTATAGTAGCTGATAAGTAGGGGCTCTGGGGGCAGTGGACTACTACCTCATAGCCTGGGCAGATGGAGCATACCTAGTGAACCTGTGCCAGCCTTCACCAAGAGTGTCTGTGTGTTTGTATATAAATCATATCTCAAAGTGTGTGTGTGTGTGTGTGTGTGTGTGTGTGTGTGTGTGTGTGTGTGTGTGTGTGTGTGTGTGTGTGTGTGTGTGTGTGTGTGTGTGTCAGCTACAATAGGCAGGGACACAAAGCACTGGTTGGACAGAGGGAGTGCTGGGAGGTCTTGGCTTGAAACCCTGGCCAAGGACTCCACTCTATAGCTGTGCCAGTGGGGAGTCTTATTGGGGATCTGGAGTGAAAGGGAGAAACCAGCCCCAGACTGACTGTGATCTCTGTGTGCTCTTAAGGGAAATTGTACTTTACTGTGTGTGTACTTCTTATCCTCCCAATGTGCCCATCCATCACTGGTGTTAATGGTGAGGATTGAGGGTCCTTGATTACGGGGCTAGTGCACGGGCGTCACACAAGGTACTAGGATTTCCAGGAGTTGTAAGTTGGTATCATGTTGAATTTGTAAAGCACTTCCTTACACTACCCCAAAACACTCATCTTCAGTCTTCAAATGGACTCTTGTTTTTCTCAAGCTGAATTTTTTTTTTCTGAAAGTAACTGCCCTCTTGGAATGTATACATTTATTTATGATAGTAAACACATATTCTATCCTTTCTCTGATGTATAAAACTTTTAGAGTAGTGGAAACCATGCAGCATTTTTGATACATGTTTCTTTCTTACTATATCCTTGTAATGATGGCCACTGCAGTATCCATTCAATCCCTCCACCCTTGCCTTGTTTAGCCCTTTGGCTGTTGTCTCCTCTACCAGTTCTACATAACACCTGGATCAGCGAGTAGAACTATTTGTACTTTAGATGAAATGATAAACTGAGGCACCTAAGGGGGGTGTCAAAGAGCTTATGACATTCATTGAAAAAAAAAACATTACAAAGGTAACTTAAAAATATTAGGGGAACTTCCTTAGTGTCCTGGCTAAATTACCCTTAGTCGTCCCTTGAAAACAAGCCATAGACTAACTGAATACTCCACATACAGTTTGAATACTCCACATACAGTTTGAATACTCCACATACAGTTTAATGTTTCTGCCTTTTCACTGAGATTCAAGCTCATTTTGTTCTAGGGATGCTTTTTAATGTGCACTGCCATATCCCAGTGTATCACCATCCATCTTTGTTCATTTCTCACATTGTCGACTTAACTTTTAAACCATCAGATTAAATCACTGTTCCAGTACTTCCCTTCTAGCTGAGTGGTTATCTCCTTTGAATTTGTTCTCCTAATTAATTTATTGGCATTGAATAATTCTACTCATTTTGTATGCGAGAAATTATTTCAAAATGAGTGATCTCACTAAACAATATCAGGATAAAGACAGCATGCCGTGATGGTGACAGATCTAGGAGTTATTAAAGGTCAACTCCGTAAGACATTAGGAGTTGGACCCAATGGGAGCACACCCACTGTTATATTCATGCCAAGAACAGCCTAGCAGCAGCAACTGGGGGATACAAGTGTTGCACGGAGCTGGCAGTTGGGACAACAGCCAAAAGTATAAGCAGAGCTGGGGATGGGGGGATGGTGGGTTATAGTAAATGGAAGTCCCCTGATATTAAAGGATAGAGTCCAGCAGGACTCAGATCCTTTTTGTTGTCTATATAACTGACATTGCAGAAAGCTTTGAAGAAAAAGTGTCTTTTTACTAATAACATAATCACATGCAAAAGGGCCAGCACACAAGAAGGTAAAGAAATGATTGCAAGGGATGAGACCAGATTGGAGAAACACTGCATAACATGGCAGCTTAAATTTAGCATCCAAGAATACAAAACAATGCATGTAGACACAATAACCTTCAAAGGAGTGTGCAGTGTGTGGAGAAATAGTAGCAACAACAAAAGCAGAACATGACTGAGGTGATTAATGCTGACTGTCGTCCTGATGTTGGCATTTCAGCTTTCAGGGTGAGGACCTTCTATGTCGGGCTTGCCACCTGTGTTAATGGCATTAGTATTGATGCTGGCTGTGCTGGCAATTTCTTATGGCCTGGGTCTTGGGTTCAAATTGATGGGATTCATTTTGTTGCTGATGCTATTGAGATAACTGGAAGTGATGCCTGAAATGGCTTTTCCAGCATGCCTGCCTTGACTCTCAGTACTGGGCCAAGGTATGAAAGGTGTGTCTCACATTGTTGAGGGTGAGACCATCAGGACTGAGCTCAGGACCAACATTCTGGTGTCAGTGTCAACCCTGACTGACTTCAGCTTTGGGCAGATGGGTCTGGTTCCATATGGAGCTAATGCCAATCTCTACACTGATGACACAGACTGTCCTTCTGCCACCCACCACATCTGTTCCTCCTATGATTTGGTCATGATACAGGATACGTTGCTAGTTTAGCCATTCAGTGTCTTTTTGATCTGCAGAACAGAAAAGTTTGAAGTCTTTTGCAGGGTTAGTCCTGGATATGTGACTCTTAGCTGACTTCTTCATTGTCCTCAGACCCATCATTTCCAAAGTCCAGTAGGAAGTCCAAGTGCAAGGAGAGGTACTTGGACTCCCCACTGTCTCCTCAATGATCCCATGTTCAAGGAAGCCCTAGAGATGCTAAGGCAGAGAGTGGGATGGATCACAGATCCAATGACCTCTCCACAGAGGATCCTGCAGGAAGCATTTTATTTCCCCCAGGCATCTTTTTGGTTGCTCTCTCCACTCAACAAGGCAATACATTTTGCATTGAAAGCTATATGTAAAAATACTGATATTATGCACCTTTTCCAGAAGTCTAGACAAGTTTCTCTGGATTGCTAATGACTGGACCCATTCAACAGATACTCCCAATCCAGTGCCAATTTTGCTGTGATAGCCCTTAAAAAGGAAAGACTCTTAATTTGTAGACTCCTGCTATTCATGCAGTGAATAAAGAAGTCAGGCCATTGCACAGGTTTCAGAAGGGCATTTGTCTCAAACTTTTGCTTTGAAAGTAGTAAACTTGATTCCACATGCTAAGATTCCATTGAGAGCTAGTAGAAGAAATGAGTCAGTCCTTGGAAACTTTATCCGATGGAGACAAAGTTCAAGTTAAGGTCTTAGACATCACTAATGTCTTATGTTGCAATAACATCACCATAGATCTGTGTCATAATTCTTCTGATGTTGACAGCTGTTGCCAACGTGGCCCTTTTCAATCATGCTTGATTGCACCTTACAGATTTTGCTGAGGGTGGCAAGGTGATATTTCCTAATGCCGTCCTTCAACATGTTTGCTCTCATTAACCCAACAGTTATGTATCACCTGGAGAACATGGCTGTCAGAATTATGTTCCAAATTCCTCAATGCACCCTCTCAATGCCTCAACATGGTTGTGGCAAATTTCAAAACAGTCACCAGCATCAGGGGTCCCATGATCCTTCTTTGGGGGGATAGCAGTTTAATCCCCGAGTTCTTGCCTGACTGTCCCACTGTAGTAGTAGTTGGGAATCATATGTACTTCCACGTGAATGCATGGTTGACCATCACACAGCAGAAATGGATCCAAACAGTAATATCCATAAGCTAAGCAATTCTTTTCCATACCCAGCTCCTGTCCCTGTCTCTCTCGTTGCCTGATATTCCACCCCATCAAAAGAGAATGGCAAGAAAGGAAATATTAAAATTCATACAAAAAAGCCACTCAAAAAGCATCATATTATTAATGCCAAAAAGACAGCAGACCTCATGACTATACTAAGAGTGGACTAAATTAATATACCGCAAAAGAGAAATTTCAAGTGATTATTATGTGTTGGTCCTTCGCTGTCTGTTAGAAGGTAACCAAATGTGGTCTTTTGACCTCCAGGATGCCTCCTGACACATACAGACTGTTAGGAAGTCTGGAAAGTTTCTGCACTTTTGGGTGGTAGCCAGTCATTAACAGTTCTGGGCAGTTATTCTGCTCACAAAATGCATTTCCATAGTTGCAGTGAACCACAGGCCCCTAAGGGTGAATGCATTATCTTACCTGGGTGACTAGATCCTAACCACTCCATCACAGAGCAGACTACATTCTGTGAGGAAGTCACTTCTGAATATGTTCCTCCTGTGAGGAAGTCTGTTCTGAATCTGGTCCTCCTGTGAGGAAGTCTCATCTGAGTCTGTTCCTCCTGTGAGGAAGTCTCTTCTGAATCTGGTCCAGTTTTTAGGAATCAGAATACCTCAAATGCAGAACTTCATATGGTGCAGACTAGGCAGTCTATTGTGCAGAGTATATCTTCCCTCAGACAGGATTCCTCCATTACAAAATATGATACTTCAGGTTGTTCAGAGTCTCTGCTTTACTTGAGATGCTACCATCCTTACATGGCCTCCAGGACACCTTTACACTTTTCCCTTATTTCCCTTTATATCAGAGTTCATGCAAGGCAGGTAATGCAAGCCCAAAGTCATTCTCATGGCCTCAGCAGATATTATTCCCCTGCTAAGTCCTAGAAGTCTCTACATCTGAGGACCTTCAAAATACTCCTGACCTACCTATCTGGCAAACTTCATTCTGATCTTTACTGCTTATGCCTAATTGTATGGTTAGTCCAGTTACAGCAATGGCCATGGACACACCATACCCTGCCAGAGTAGATTAAATACTCACATTTTGCTGGAGGCCTAATACTAGAAAAGTAGAAAAGTAAGTTTACATGTTTTTCTATATACAGGCTGCTTCCAGAATTTTTAATCCCATCTCTGCTCCACTGCCATATCAGACTACCTTTCACATGCCTTTGACACAAGTTTAAGTAATTTCTCTATTATATTGCACCTAGCAGCCATATGTAACTTTTATCAAAGTTCTAACTCATTGTCCCTAACATTTGTGAATGTTTCTCAAAGGTGACTTCTTATCCAGCTTGTTTTGAGCCTTGTTGAGACCTATACTTTGATCTAAATAAATTGACTCTCCCTCCTTTCAAACCAACTACTGCAACAAAATAGAAATACGTATCTCAGAAAACTCTTTCTCTGGTGGTGGTGGTCATTATTTCTTCTGGAAGAGTCTCTGACTTACAAGCCTTGCACATCAGTCCTCCATATTAGTTCTTCATAGGGACTGAGTATCATCACAAATTAACCTGACATTTACTCAAATAAAAAATAAATCTTAATCAGCCTGCATTTTTCCCAGTTATTCTGACAGAGCTGAATGCTTGTTGCACAGTATGGATGTTCATAGGTAACTCATATTTTATGTGGACTGAACCAAACAACTGTTTATCTCATTTTCTAGCAAGAAACTGGAGGTCTAAAGTTTCTAAAATTGCTTTATCCAAATGGTTGTCAGTGTGATGAAGGGAGATACTGCCAGCCCGGCTATCTGTAATTTTGTAAATAATTATATGTAATTTGTGAATATCAACATGATTCATACAAGATGCTTGTGTTACAAATGTATTAGAACTGTATGTCATGTGTATATCAAACTGCTGGTACAAAAGTGTGTGTTGAAAAGGTTTTTGCAAAGTGCTTGAAATGTAACCACAGCATGCCCTACTGGAATAGAACAGAAATGTACATGCACTATTGTAACTGTTTAAATGTATATATTTTAACAGTGGAAACTTGAACACAGGAGGTTAACTTCAGCAAATAGCTGAAATTAAATTACTTTATGGTAGCAAGGAGACACAATGTCTGTGCTAGGGAGTTTTCTGTATTGTCTTGGAAGTGTTTTATTGATTTATGACTTCCAGCCTTTGCCAAAGATCTGAGGTCTATGTATTTTCACAGGTAAATGCTACCAGCCACAACCAATGGTTGTTTTGAGCCTGGGAACTAGGAGTCAGATGACAAGCAATTACGTCATTCTGCAAGTTATCCCAGCAGTAATATTTAAGATATTAATTTGAGAAATCTCTGATAGAGAGACAGTATTCTGTATTCTGTCTTTGACCTGACAAGAAGACCCATTCACCACACATTTGCCTTGCTCTACAGAAAGTAAATTATATACGGTATAGTAGTTCTGTTAGATATAGTCAGGAATATAGCAAAGCTTAATTTAGACGTTTATCTTTATTTATTTGAGACTTTCCTGCAATGTTGTTTTAAATATTTCCTGTAGTTTTGAACTCTGATGTCACTGTAATTATATACTGAGTATTTTCTTGTTCTTTTATTATTTACTATTAAATATATTTAAACCTTTCATTCTGGATGATCTTTATCGAGCTATTTAAGTTCTGAGAGTACTTGCATATTTATTTGGTGACACTGTGCACCACTGCTAATAGCCTTGCTCTTGGCCAAACTAGCATTTGTATTAATAGTAAGATTACACAGTATGATTGGACATCCTTTGTTAAGAGCCTTAAAGTAGTTAAAGTGTGATTGGTTGCAGTGGAAACTACCTTAAAGTCTAGGCAGAAGGAGGAATAGCTACTAAACCTGTGCCAACCCGTGTGTGTGTTTGTGTGTGTGTGTGTGTGTGTGTGTGTGTGTGTGTGTGTGTGTGTGTGTGTGTGTGTGTGTGTGTGTGTGTGTGTCTGTGTGTGTGTGTGTAAATCAAACCTCAAAGAGTGTGTGTTTGTCAGCTACTTGGGCAGGGACACAAAGCACTGGCTGGACAGAGAGGATGCTGGAGGTCTTGGCTTGGTTACTCAGCTGAGATCTCAACTCTATTGCTATGCTAGTGGGAAGTCTTACTGGGGATCTGCAGAAAGGTGGAGAAACCAGCCCCGGACTGACTGTGGTCTCTGTGCTCTTAAGGGAAATTGCACTTGATGCAGAAAACTGCATCTGGAAATACTGAATGTGCACTTGTCATCCACCCAGTGTAGGTCTCCCATTGGTGCCAGTGGTGAGGATTGAGGTTTTTTGATTACTGGTCCACTGCTGGGGCATCACAGTCACATTATATAAACGAATGCTATAAAAAAATACAATAACCCTTTATCTTATATGCTTCTAGCTCACTCAGCCAGGGCACTGTCTATGGCTACCTCTCATGTGGCTATGGCTACATCTCGTGTTTTTTTCAGGTAGTCAACCTTGGATAATATTTCTGCACCAGCTGTATGGATTTTGATCAATATTTTTACAAAGACACTATAAGCCTTATGTTATCTCTAGATCTTGGTCATCTTTCAGGGTCAAAGTTATTAGTGACCTTGTTCCCATGAAACTGACCACCCAGGAGGATAACTTTAGAACTTTGACCAATTGTTGATGAGGATGGACCACCTCATCTCAGACATGAAAGTTATGTATTTACCACATTAGCTCAAAATAGGCATGTCATCCTCATCAGCATACCCTCTCTCCTACCCCTGCCACAGTACAGACATGGTATAGAAGGTTTTTAGTGATATCATATTTTCTTTCTGATCCACTTTATCTGGCACAACAGTGATCTGGAGCGGACACTAATTTGTAGAGCATTATAGATAAAAAAGAAGAGAAAGTCTCAGAAGCCAAACTGGTTATAGGATTGCAGTTTTTGTCTTGTTGTTGGAAAAGATGGACCTGTTCGTATGCTTGTCTATATCTAATGTTATTGTAACGTTCATAACTTTTCTTTCTTAGCCTGCAAACCAACAGCTTGTGAGACCCCATCTGGAATACCGTGTACAGTTCTTGTAGCCTAATGCCCACCAGAGCACAAACTAGAGGCTGTACAGATAGCAATGCAAATAAAGGCAAAGATATCTAATACGTGCAGGCATAGAAAATGGTGGCAAAAAGAATCATAGAAACATTTAAGCACTTTAAGGGAATTCACAGAGTTCATGTAGGTACACAGTGTCAAAAAAGAGTAATATGACAAGAAGAAGACACAGTTTAAGATACAAGGTAGAAAAACAATTAAGTATTTTTTGCGGAAAGGATGATAAACTAATTGGAACAGTCTTCTTGAAAAGGTGGTGGCAGTAAAAATACTGACAAAACTGTCTTACGTGAACAGTTCGAGGGACTCACATAAAGTAACTGTTAGGCTGGGTGGAAAAAAAACAAAACAAATGTTTTCAGCTTATCTAACACATAGGGACTGGGCAATCTAGGTGGATCAAGAAATCCTCAGGGACTGGGCAATCTAGGTGGGTCAAGCAATCCTTATCTAACATCAGTTATGGTATATTACATCATGTCCAACTCAACTGATGGACCATTTGATTAACATTTCTTTTTAATGAAGTAGGAGGCAAGCCTCCCACACCTTCTTGCAGAGAGCTTTACCTGTTACATCCTTTACTTAACAAAATGCCATCCAAGGTCACACAACCACAGCAGAAGATCGCAGATCCCACTGAAATGGTCTGTTGCTCAGTCAGAACAGATGAACTGCACCTATCAATTCTGTATGCTTTAGAAATCTCTCAAATTTCTTGCAGTACAGCCTTTCACTAATTTCCCTTTTTAATATTTGTGCATCATTTAATCAATTTCTCCACTGAGTTGTTCTTTATAAACTTTAATACTTATTCAGTACTTTCTGATGTACCTGCAATCATTTTTCACTATACTATCCTATCAGGTTATCCATTATACATAATCTATACACATTCTGTTAGTCCAGATCTACCACAATTAAACTTATCTCTGTTTTATTTTATTTTATATGTTGACGGTCATCTTATCATTTTTTTTGCTGTAATTCTTTCATGAATTAGCTAATATACGCTACATGCACTCCATCATATGTGTCTACTGCTAACATGACAAAACTGCAAGTCTTCCACCCTGCACAAGAGTCTCCTCTCTGTTGTTCACATCTGCACACCTTAAAACATACCATCACAATTGGAATTTGCCTTTGTATAACACTACGTGCCATGGTTGTTCCCAATTTGATGGTAGTGTGAGAAGTGTTATTTTTATTCTATTAATCGTTTGTCCTTTTAGAAGACCAGTATAACGGGTACCACTATAAAATAAGGTGACTAAGTGTTTTATTTCATACATTTCCTTACTATCTCCAGTGAGGTATAAATACAACATTTACTTGTACAGCCATGAACAGCAACACCAACTCGCTCTCTACGACCATACTAACAAAAACATTAAAGTTGTGCTCAAATGCAATTTCTACAGCCATACTTTGAAAAAGCTGCTCTCAGATGTTGTCAGTTTAATATTCTGAATATCCAGCTCTATTCCAAGATAGAGATATCCACTGCCTTTAAAAATACACTTGACTCAAGCTTATTGTTAAACATGTTTCCCATTTCTCTCTAATGCAGACTTAGTAACACCCAAGTAAAAAAATGAATGTGTCTTTCTCCTTGTAAACTTGTTAGTTAGATCCATGGTACTCTAATGTATGCTGCTGTTTAATATGCTCAAGAAAAGACATTTAGTAGACCTAGCAGATAAAGGGATGTTGGGTTTGTAAATTGTGCTACAGAGAAATATACAAATCTTTGATATGCACTATTACGGGGCTAGTAAAAAGTAGGGTTTGATTAAGGGTGAAAGCTACCCAAGTGAAGTGTTTAATGAGATAAGAATACCATATTGTGTCAACAGGATGCAGGCATGGGAGAGCAGCGCCGTGATTAATCTTTAGCAAGCTATAGTATTTATGGTTATATTCATATACATGCGGTACTGAAATGAATTACCTAAAGTAATTCAGTATCTCTTCAGTTATGTGCTTTTGGAATCAAAGTGAAATAATAGTATATGCAAAACCAAGCACGGTTTGGATCCCCCCCCCCCCACAAAAAAAAAGTCTCCTTTCCTTCTTATGTTCTAACCATCCTGTTTGTCTAAACTATTTCTCTTCTACCTCACTGGCCATTCAGTTCACCCCCATATTCCTCTCATCTCTTCGACCTCTTTCCCTATTACCCTGTACCCATACCCTTCCCCATCTCCTTCTCCTGCTACTATCTTCATTAATGCATACTTACCCATCCCCCAGCCTTTTCTGCTCCACATGCTGTTCTACCATTTCCCTCTCCCATTGCTCTCTCCTTAACAGACTCTTATGACTTATGACTTATGCCAACACACTTTTTTGTCTCGTCTTACTTAGCCATTTAGCCCATGCCTGCAGCAGACTCTGATGCTTCTTCTCTGTGTCAGTTTATTGTTGTTTGCTCATCCTTCTTGACTATTCCACATTCAGGAATGTAAGTCTGTGAGTACCATAACAGATGGCACAGTTATCTTATTGTAGTTTACTTTTGTTTACTCTACATTCCTGACTATCCCACATTCAGGAATGTAAGTCTGTGAATACCATAACAGATGGCAGTTATCTTACTGTAGTTGGTGTGCTGTGTGTCTATCTTTCTGTAGTTTGTGTTCATTTTGTCTACCAGAAGTCACCTTCTATGAGAGGGAAATCTTCTTGTTCTTTCGGCTGCTCCTGTCAGGGGTCGCCACAGCAGATCAACTGTTTCCATGTCTTCCTGTCCTCTGCATCTTGCTCTGTCACACCAACCACCTGCATGTCCTCTCTTACCACATCCATAAACCTTATCTTAGGCCTTCCTCTTTTCCTGTTACCTGGCAGCTTCATCCTTAGCATCTTTTTCCCAATATACTCTGCATCCCTCCTCAGCACATGTCCAAACCAACGTAATCTTGCCTCTCTGGCTTTGTCTCCAAACCTTCCAACCTGGGCTGACCCTCTAATATACTTATTCCTAATCCTGTCCATCCTCATCATACCCAGTGCAAATCGTAACATCTTCAACTCTGCCATGTCAAACTCTGCCTCCTGCCTTTTTGTCAATGCCACTGTCTCCAACCCATACAACATAGCTGGTCTCACTACCCTCTTGTAGACCTTCCCTTTCACTCTTACTGGTACTCGTCTCTCACAAATCACTCCTGACACTCTTCTCCACCCACTTCATCCTGCCTGTATTCTCTTCTTCACCTCTCTTCCACACTCACCATTACTCTGAACTGTTGATCCCAAGTATTTAAACTCATCCACCTTCCCACCTCTACTGTCTGCATCCTCACCATTCCTCTATCCTTCCTCTCATTCACACACACATATATTCTGTCTTAGTCCTGCTGACCTTCATTCCTCTTCTCTCTAGAGCATATCTCCACCTCTCCAGGGTCTCCTCTACCTGTTCTCTACTCTCACTACAGATCACAATGTCATCTGCAAACATCATAGTCCACGGGGACTCCTGTCTCATCTCGTCTGTCAACCTGTCCATCACCATTACAAATAAGAAAGGAAAATGTAGTGTGAATATATAAAATTAGTAACCCAGTATTTAGGAAGGTAATTTTATTATAACCTGGCAAAGTATGTGTTCATCTAATACGTAATCAGATTGTACGGATAAAAAAAATATCAAACACTGGTTTGTGCAACAAGAGACACTGTGCTCACCTGCTGAAATCCACACAATAGGCATTGATACGTGTTTCATATATTAGATTATAGTTTATTTAATTTTCTGCAAACAGGAAGTGGATAATCAAAGAAAATTAAACATTTAGCAATACTATGTCTTGCTGTAATCATCAGCCGATATTATTCATTTTTAAAAGCATCTAATAACTTTTTGTCAATTCTGTGTTGTGAAAACGTGGAAACAGATGGTGTTGCATCATAGTTACATCTGCCTTTTCTGCCTCTTCCTATAATTCCATCTCCACCAACAACAGGACTGCAGCAAGTACATATTCCATTGTGCAATTTCCAGGGTAGTGAGGATAAATAAAGTACAGTGCTACAGAACAGCTTTGGCATAGAAAACGTAAATCTGCACAGACTGTTCATCCCACTTCAGATAAATCACAAGTAAAGAAAGAAACGTCTCTTTAAAGACAAGTAAGAGCAAATGATAATCTTTACTGTTTTGCCCATATAATATGACCTTTCTCAGCAGGGTGGCATTCCCTGCTAAGATAAGTGTCGATCACTACAACTGAAACAGGTCAGCTGTAATCACTGGCAACTTCTTTCTTGAATAACTATCTTCACTTAACTGATTCCGAAATGAATCACATATTTGTTTTCTCTGTCTTGCCAGGTTTAAATATACCATGATTGCATAGCAACAGCTAAAGAAGCCCTCACTTCACCCTCATTTCATTTTTTAGTATTCTTCAAACATCCATTTCAGGTTACATTTCAAAAACTAACTTCATTTCTTTCACAGATTATTTACTGAAGCTCACACTGGAAAAAGAATAGTTGCTTTTTTAATACTTCTGCCACTGAACTATACATACGCAACTTAATAAAAGTCCAGGACTGCTTATCAGTATCTACCAAATAACTGCCTCTGGCCTTATATTTTTTTAATCAAATCTGAAATATAATTTTATCTCTACTGCATCTGATTTTTATTTGACGATGTATGTATCGTGTAAAAGTACATATATTCCCAACGAATGCTTGAATGATATTTGCAGTTTCAGCACATCTCTCCCCCTAATTATACACCAGTGACATGCCTACTGCCTAATTAACATTTCATCCACAGCAACCTTCAAGATTTCATTCCTCTGTAAGGCTCCATTACCAGAAATTACACTTCCATCTATACAAAGTATCCACCAGTGTGGGAATCCCTATTATAGTTCCTTAGCCCTTCTGCAGATTTCTCTTGTATAAAATCCTTTGTATAGGATGTGTGCCCAATCCAGGATTGTTCATTGCCTTGTGCTCACTACCTCCCAGAATAGGTTCTGGTTCCCCACACCCCTAAACTGTAAAAAATGGGGAATGAAAATGAACAAATGTATACAAATCTAATATTCAGACAAGAAGCAGTACATGAGCTTTTAATGTCAGGACCATGAACACTCCTGCAAGTCTTACCAAAGAGTCTGACAGATTATCAAAACCTAGACCCTCCTATATATGAGCTTACGGTCAGGTGGGTTTTGTATCTTATCCATTTCATACTCCTTCCCACGATTCATTTATTTATACCCTCAGGAATAGAAACAAAAGCTGTCGGTTAAGTACTTGTCCAGCTTATCCAGAAAATAGGGAAACAAGATACATGACATCCAAATCTGTTTTATATACATATACAAATATATTATCTATACATGTCAGCTTAAATAAGATAAAATTTTTGCAACCATGTAATGGTCATTATGCCACCATATGGATAAAATATTGTATCACAGTATGATCCCTTATAGCTGAAAAGAATAAATAAGTGTTAGTGTGTGTTTTGCCTGTGTGTGACACAGAATGCAAATATGTATGTTCTACACACGCACACACACACATACATATATATATATATATATATATATATATATATATATATATATATATATGTTTATATCTATCGATACATCTATTTATGTATCTATTTATGTGTGCATATCTATAGCTATATATATATATATATATATATATATATATATATATATATATATATATATATATATATAGGTTCATAGGTTCATACTAGGCTATCTGCCCTGGGGCAATTATAAGCCTAGCCCTATTCTGTATGGCTTACGCCACCCCTTGATTTGAGTATACTGTGCCCTTTTTAAGGTTTAGTTTACTGTGCCTCTGTCTAATAGTGACACAGGAGTAATCCCTGGGACAAACCTATGATCCCCCATCCACCTATCGAGATTCTTCTTGAAGAGATTCAGTGAGGTGCTCTGCCTCACATGAAATGGAATTCTATTCCAGAGTGAAGGGAGCCTCTGGGTTATGAACCTGTCCCTCCAGCAAGTTCTATTTATTTCTGTGCTGAGGTTCAAGTCCCTCGAGCGTGTGGCTCCAAGGGATTTAGATTTACTGAGGTGGAGCATGTCCAGTAATTCTGGATTTGACATAGCTTTGTATGTCAGGCATAGATCGCCTCGAAGTAGGCGGTATGCAACTGAGTAGAGCTGGAGTTTTTAACTGAGCAGCATATGGCATCTGTTTGAGACCCTTGATCCTCTTGGTGAGATACTTTTGGGGTCTTTCTAATTGCTGCAGGTGTCGGGTAAGGTACATCCCAAAAGGGGCACTGTATTCTATGATGGGCCTGATGAGGGATGAATAAAGGGGCACGATTACCTCTCTTGATCTAGATGTGAAACCCTTCGTGATGAGGTGGGCTATGTAGAAGGTCTTTCTAACCACTTTGGCAATGTGGTTTTCAAAGGAGAGATTGCTATCAACTTGGGTCCCCAGGTCCCTAATAACTTTCTCTGTACTTAATGGGTTACCGCCTATGTGGTAATTTGTGGGCACATTGTTTTTGCCCAAGGGTATGACTATACATTTTTTGGCATTTAGCTTTAAACCATGGTGCTGGCACCAGTTATCTGTCTCTGTGAGACCTTTTTGAAGGATGTTTGTGTCAGCTGGAGAGTTGATTATGGCGCCCAGTTTGCAGTCGTCTGCAAACTTGTTGAGCCATAGTCCTCCCACGTTTGCCTGTACCTCGGAAAAGTATATACCGAACAAGAGTGGTCCCAGGACAGAACCCTGTGGGACGCCACCTGTGACTGGTTTCGAGTCTGACATGGCTCCAGCAACTCTCACTCTGTGGGTTCTGTCTTTGAGCCAGTTTGCAACCCATCTTGTGACATAGGGGTTTATATTTAAGCTGGATAGCTTATCTATGATGCCCGAGTGGGGTATTGTGTCAAATGCCTTTGCAAGGTCCAGATAGGCTGTGTGGACTATCTTCCCTTCATCTATGGCTTTGGTGACTGTTTCGAAGAAGTCAACCAGGTTCAAAAGGCAGGATCTGCCCTTGACAAAGCCGAACTGGGTAGGATCTAGTGTCTGTAGGTCCCCAATGTCTTTGTTTATGAGCTCCATGATGATCCTTTCCATAGCCTTGCAGACTAAGCTAGTCAGGCTTATGGGGCAATAGTTTTCAGGGTCAGTAGAGGCTCCACCTTTGTGGAGTGGGACCACTGTTGCTGTATGCCATTCTGTGGGCACATATCCTGTAGTGAGGCTGAGATTGTATAGCTGTTTTATTTGAGGGATTAGTTCCTCTTGGAGTTCATGTAGGACGCAACCTGGGATGCCATCTGGTCCCATGGAAGCAGTGTTTTTTGCTTTGGAGAGGGCAGCCTTCACCTGAGCATCAGAGATGTTTGGGAGGCAGCCCCTTGCCGGGATAGATACTTTCTCTTTTGGGGGGAGGGGGTGGAGAAGTTTGCACTGAACCTGTCTGCCAGGATATTGGCGATGTCTGTGGGTTCAGTGTATTTTTTGTCATTTAGAATCAACTCAGAACAATTCTGGGAGTTGCATCCCAGGTTTCTAACATAACTGAAAAAAGCCTTATGATTGTCTTTGGTGTCCTGTGCAATTTTTCTCTTGAAGCTGGCCTTGGAGGATTTTATGATGGATCGTAATTTTTTGCTAGTACTGATCAGAGATGCCTTCCCTATTAGGGATTTTGCTCTATCATGTAGTAGCTTCCTCCTTCTGTTGTACAGTTTATTTATGGCAGGGGTCCACCAGACTGGACGCCTGCCTTTGGATGATTGGGTCTTGGTTTTGTTTGGGATAGCATGATCCATGCATTCCTGGAGATGTCCGTAGAATGCGTTTATATAGGATTCTGCAGTTTGGGCCATAGTTTTCACTGGCCCTGGGGCCTTGAAGGATTCCACTTCGGTTTTGAG